>NC_143584.1:204140452-204292090 GCF_048544385.1 Mastigoproctus giganteus | reverse complement strand
ACTGGATAGGAAGGGAGGAGGGGTTATGCTATTAGTTAAGAAATACATAAAATCCAAGGAAGTGAAGCCAGTGGATATTGCTGGACAGTGCAGTGTCGAGTCAGTTTGGTGTGACATAAGCATTGGAAGATCAAAATTGAGAGTAGGAGTGTGCTATAGGCCTAATGACTCTGATGAGTATAATAAGAAACTGTACAGGGAAATAGAGTGGGCCAGTAAATCAGAGTCTTATAATGGGAGATTTTAATTTCCCAGATATTGACTGGAATTTGGGGGCTGGTCACTCACACACTAGCAAGGCTTTTGTGGATTTATTGGATGATTGTTTTCTACATCAGCATGTTCGGGAGGTAACTAGAGGGAGGAATACCCTTGATTTGATTATCAGCAGTGATTCTTCATGCATTAAGAATCTGCAGATAAATGAACCACTAGGGGGCAGTGATCACAGTGTGCTGAAGTGGGATTTACTCAAAGAGGCAACTACCATTAGGGGTAAAGGGAAGGGTTATTGCTTTCGTAAAGGCGACTACGATGGACTGAGACAGTATTTAAATTCAATACAGTGGGACCAACTGATGATGTTACCAACAGCAAATGCAAAATGGGAAGCATTCAAAGAACTTATCTTGGAAGCTACTAGGCTTTACATACCAACTAAGAAATATTGTTCAAGGTTTAGGCCTAAATGGATGTCAGATGAACTGATGAGGCATATGGCAGAAAAGAGTGTGTGTGGTATGGTTGTTTATTGGTGCATTAGCTGCTATGGCTATAGTGCGCCTAATCGTAGTTATATCAGAAAATAATTAAGAATGTAGCAATTCAAATTCATTCCAGTTCTGAAAGCTATTCATAAAAGATTATACACTCTAATTTGTTTCAGAAAGCAAAAAAGTTCCTTAATATTTGCCTCCTCTCCTATGTAGTGTCAATGGTTCTTGAAGATTAGCCAGATTTTGAAGTGTTGAAGTACGATGAGGTTGATAGTGTGGACAGTCAATCAAAATATGTTTGACTTTTAGATGTTCAGAGCAGTGTGAACACTGAGGAGGATCATTGCCGGTGAGTAAATGGAGGTGAGTCAGATGGGTATGCCCTATTCTTATCCGTGCGAGTACCACTTCTTCTCGCCGAACTAGTTTGAGTGCATGAGTGCCATAATTTTGGGTCCTGTTTCAATTGAAAAAGTTTGTTATTTGTTTCTTTATGCCATAGCTCTGTCCACTGTGCATGGTAAGCTGTTTGAATTATGATATTATAATCAGATGCTGGAATGAAGACAGAGGTTAAGTCTAAGGTTGATGGATTTTTAGCAGATATATCAGCTAGTTCATTTCCTTTTATGCCTGAATGTGCCGGAATCCAGCAAAACTTCACTAGTTGTTGACTGTGATCAATTCGCAATAGCAAACTCCTGATTTTCATTAAAATATGATTCTTTTGAGAGGGATTCTGCATTGCTCTAATTGAGCTGAGAGACTCAGTGTAAACTATATATTTTGCAGATGGGTGTAGAGTCAAATTTTCTAGAGCTAATTGTATTGCATACAGTTCTGCTGAAAAGTTGGAAGAGAAGCTGATATGACAGGTGGAAGAGAAGCTGATATGACAGCCGATGGAAACACTGCTGCTGCTCCAACAGTTGAAAGAGATTTAGAACCATCCGTATATACCGGCAAGAAGTCAGCACAGCTTTGAAGATGGCTAGCATGGAGTTGTTGCACATTCAGTGTCGGTAGGCGATTCTTTCCCCATTGTAGAAAATAAGTATCACAGGTCAGTTGAGGAAAGGGGGTCCACGGTGGATGAGAGTAATTCTTTATCTGTTGCCTATTGTGAAGACGAACATTCCAGTTCTGTGATATTTCAAGGAGCTGTAGGCCAGCTGGTCAGATTTTACTTGGTTTATTTCTATAGAGATTAACTAGTGGTTGATTAAAAAGGTATGGCTGAATAGGGTGCAAAGAGCAAGTCTGTATTTTGGCTACATATTTAAGTAACAGCATTTTTCTGCGGAGATGCAGAGGGGGCTCGTGAGCTTCAATGTATAGACTATGAGTTGGAGAAGTCCTATATGCACCAATTGCAATCGGCAGTGCACTATGTTGAATAAGATCCAGCCAGCGTAGTACACTCCTTCGGGAAGAATCATAAACTGGAGCACCATAATCTAAACGGGATCTGATCAATGCTCTACATAAGAGCAGCAAAGTTGTACGGTCTGCTCCCCAAGAATGGGCAGATAAAGCTCTTAGCATGTTTATCTTTTTGAGACAGGTAGTACGTAATAATTTAACATGCTCAAAGAAGTTCAGCTTATTGTCCAGGATTAGTCCCAAGAATCTGATATTGCTGGCAATCGGAATGGTGGTATTTGATATCCGAAGTTCAGGATCCGTATGCAGTTTGCGTTGATTGCAAAAGTGGATCGCAACTGTTTTCTGTTGGGAAAGACGATATCCATTGAGCTCAGCCCACTTTTGTACTTTATTGAGAGACATCTGCAATTGCCTTTCAATAGATCTCATATTCTGTGAATGGCAAGAAAGAGAGAGATCGTCAGCGTAAAGGTACGCCTCTACAGTATTTGGGAGTTCTTTTGTGATAGAATCAATTCTGAGGGCAAACAGGGTTGCACTCAAAACTGACCCTTGTGGCACTCCTTCTTCTTGCAAGAATGTAGTAGAAAGGGAATTTTGATATCGCACCTGGAAAGATCTGCTCTTGAGGAAGTTCCTAATGAATATAGGCAGGTTGCCACGGAGCCCATGATTATGGAGATCACGGAGAATTCCATAACGCAAGGTAGTATCAAATGCCTTCTGTATATCTATGGAGACCATAACTAGGTGTTCGTTTTTAACAAAGGCATTGCGAATTTCGGATTCAGCCTTGATCATCAGATCAAAGGAGGACCTGTTTTGGCGGAAGCCATGCTGACTATTACTTAGTAGATGTTCGCTTTCAATGATCCAAGTGAGTCGACTGTGGATCATTTTTTCAAGAATTTTACCTAGGCAACTGGACAGAGAAATTGGTCTGTAACTATTAGGATTGGTGGGGTCTTTTCCAGGTTTCAAAAAGGCCAGAAGTGTAGCATGGTGCCAAGAATTGGGATAAACATTTCCCAGGAAGATTCGGTTAAAGAAGGCTAGCAGCATGTGTAAGTTTTTCTCATCAAGGTGCTGTAACATAACATAATATATCCCATCTGGCCCAGCGGCACTGTTGCGTGTTGTTTTGATGGCTTGCATAAGTTCACAGTATTGGAGCGGTTGGTTATATGGAAGTAGCAGTGAAGTTCGAAAGTTGTGTCTCTGTTCTATGGTGGTCTTCGTTTTCTGAAATTCCGGAGTGTAGGTGGAAGCAGCTGAGACGTGAGCAAAAGTTTTGCCTAAGGCATTTGCTATATCCAGAGGAGCAGAGACGTCTAGACCATTGCAAGAGAGAATTGGGGAAGGAACAGTTGGAAACTTCCCGGAAAGCTGCCTAATTTTCTTCCATATTAATCGTGGGTTCGTGTTTCTATTGCTAGTCGATGCAAACCGAGTCCAAGAATCTTTCTTGGCTTGTCTTTGAATGAGACTAGCTTTTGCCTTTAGTTTCTTGTATTTAATAAGATTAACTGTAGTTCGAGTTCGACGAAATAAATTCCATGCTTTATTTTGTTCTTTCTTCGCTTTTGTGCATTCCTCATTCCACCAACAGTTGAAATGGCGTCGAGTCTTTGAACTTGATATTGGAATTGAGCTTCTAGCTGCAAATAAAAGGCAGGAAGTGATATAATCGGTAACTTCATCTATGGAATGTAGTTGTATAATTTTTTTGTCCAGTGTGATTGCTGACTGAAATTTGTCCCAATTAGCTTTAGAGAATTTCCATTTCCTGCAGGGTTCACCTAATGGTGGTTGTGTAGTCATCAGATTACAAACAATTGGAAAATGATCGCTGCCCATGGGATTATCCAGAGCGGACCATTGCATGACTGAAAACAGTATTGGGGAGCAAATCGATAGGTCAATGGCAGAAGTCTGTCCATTAGGTAACTGTATGTGGGTGTGCGAACCACTGTTAAGAAGAGTGAGGTTTTCTTTATCCAGTAAAGTTTCGATCAGTCGGCCGCGTCTGTCTAATTTAGATGATCCCCATAAAGGGTGGTGGCCATTGAAATCCCCTAGCAGGCAGATAGGGAAGGATAGCTGTAATAAAAGTTCTTTAAGATCATTATAAGAGTAAGTATGATTTGGTGGGAGATAAACTGAGACTAGAGTTAAAGCAGTCTGAGTAATCAGACGCACAGCGACAGCTTCGATTTGGGTTTGGAGAGTGATTTGCCTAGCTGGAATCCTTGTGTTAATTAAGATAGCTACACCACCGCGAGCAGAATTGGATGTATTCCGATCTAGTCGATAGACTGAGTAGTTTTTTATGGAAATGGAAATTTGAGGAGTTAAATAGGTTTCTTGCAGGCAGAAACCAGCTGGAGAGTAGCGGTTAATTAAGTAATGAATGTCGTCAATGTTGCCACGAAAGCCTCTGCAATTCCATTGCAAGATGTTAGGCATTACTTGAATTTAGAAGAAGAAGCTGTACCTGACGTGGCTGTCTTATGGCGTTCTGGCTTTGGTTTGTCTCTTTTTGGAAATGTAGGGCGACCTGTGTCCATATCTTCTTCTTCTTCTACAAATATTTCAAGAACCAGATCTTCCTGTTTGGATGAATACTCTGAATGCATCGATGTGTCCTGAATAATCTTTTTTGTAGATGAATTAGGATTATTTGAAGTAGTAGCAATCACTGGTGGAGGAGGAGATTTTGCTGGAATCTTAAGAGGCATATTACTGGCTTGGTCTGAGTGCTTCAGGGTATTGGACTCTTGCTGAGAGAGGACAGCTCGAGCCCAGTCGGAGATTGATATGTTATGTGGAATGGTAACATCAGTTTGCGTGGCTATTGTCTCATATTTTTTTGCGATACTGGCATAGGTACGGTTATGTATACCTGGGTGCAACTAATTTTCTTGCTTCCTGATAACTAACTTTATTTTCAACTTTATATTGCACAATTTTTTTCTCTGTTTTCCATCTCTCACATGTCTTAGAGTAGGCTGGATGGTTGCCTTTGCAGTTGGGACAGATCATTTCTTTCACTGAACAATCACTCTGAATGTGATCAGAGGATCCACAGTTGGGACAAACTGGGTTGCTTCTGCATGTCATTTGAGAGTGGCCATACTTTTGGCATTTATAACATCTCAACGGATTGGGTATGAAAGGACGAGTGCGGCAAAGAAGATATCCTGCTTTTACTGATGAGGGCAGATTTGGACTGTTAAAGGTGAGGATTATATTTCTGGTAGGTATCAGTATATTGTCTCTTTTGACCATAATTCTTTTTACAGCGATTACATTTTGTTCCTTAAGTTCTTTAATTTCTTCCTCCGTCACATTCATCAGGTCCCAACTAGATATTACACACTTTGATGTATTCAGGGTTGCATGTGGAGTTACGTTAACTGGAATACCAGCAAAATTTGTCATTTTTAGTAGTTTTTCAGAATGCCTGTGGTTTAGAGTATCAACAAGTAAGTCCCCTGATTGCAGTCTCTTAACCGTCTTGGGAGACCCTGCAATACTTTCCAGATGTTTTTGGATTAGAAAAGGGGATAGCTTACTGAGAGGCTGTTCTGATAGTGAGTGCATTATTAAAAATGCTGGTAAGTCTGTCACCGAGGGATTTGTTTTCAACCTCTTTGCTTGTGACGAATCATGTTTATGTTCGGTATCTGGCCGACAGCTTGTCGACTCTATAGTTGGAAACATATTTTTTTCCATGTTGGTTCCTCTTAGCCCCTGGCAGATGAACTTTTCTGCCAAGGTTACCGGCCCCGCCACGGGGAGGCAGGAGCAGTGCCTGGTGTGACCAAACGAAGTTAGTAGTGATTAGTCTATTAAATATGAAAAAAGAAAGGTTACTTTCCTTTCTTGCTCTCGATCAGTACTTTTGAAAAAAAGAGCTGCTATTAAATAAAAGGATTTATTAAGGAGAAGAACGTAAAAGAGAACTAGAATTCACCTTTTGAGAATCGCAGTGAAAGCACAGAGAAATCGCTCAGTCACAATCGCTTGGCACCCGGGGCCTAGCAGAGAAGAAACATGCATGGGATACATACAAATTAACACATGACACAGAAGCTTATGATAGATACAAGTTGATCTGTAACCAAGTTACAAAGGAGGTTAGGCAGGCGAAGGCAGATTATGAGAAATCTTTGGCAAGGGATGCAAAGAAAAACAGCAAAGAGTTCTTTACTTATGTAAACTCTAGAAGGAAGGGGATGAATCAGATTGGTCCATTTGATATCGATGCGTCAACTGTTGATGATCCTGCTCAGGTAGCTAACAAACTAAATGAATATTTTGCATCGACATTCACACATGAGGAGTTATTTAGCGAGGGGAAAGCCAGAGGTGTATTCAACTCTAGCAGTAAGCTAGAAAATCTTGTAATAACTGAGAGTAAAGTGGAGGAGAAATTGTTGAAGATAAAACACAAGAAAGGCACCCGGGGTGGATGGGATCTATCCAGTTATATTAAAGGAGGCAGCAGAGGAAGTAAGCAAACCCTTAGCCATAATTATGAGAGCTTCCTTGGACTCAGGGGAGGTACCCACAGACTGGAGATGTGCAAATGTGACCCCAATTCACAAAGGAGGATCAAAGACTCACACAAGTAATTATAGACCTGTGAGTTTAACTTCTGTTCCAGGAAAATTAATGGAGGCACTAGATAAAGAAGCACTGTAGGATCATTTAGACAAGACTTCAGTTATAGCTCGGCCACAGCATGGTTTTGTTAAGGGGAAGTCTTGCCTGACCAATTTGACTGGATACTATGATGCAGTCACAAAAGAACTGGATGCAGGGAATAACTTTGATATTATATACTTGGATCTTAGAAAGGCTTTTGATACTGTTGCCCATGGAAGACTGCTGCACAAATTGGAGCAGTGTGACATTGGAGGCAAATTGCTGCTGTGGATAAAGGGTGGCTGAGGGGGAGAAGACAGAGAGTGGTAATCAATGGACACTGCTCATCGTGGACTAATGTTATTAGTGGAGTCCCTCAGGACTCAGTGTTGGGTCCATTATTGTTTTCTGTATTCATAAATGATATTGATGATGGTATATCAAACTTAATGTCCAAGTTTGCAGACGATACAAAGGTAGGCAGGGTTGTCAAGGACACTACTGACACTATGCTGCTGCAACAGGATCTGGAAAGGTTGAGCAGATGGGCTGAGAGGTGGCAAATGAAGTTTAACATTGACAAATGTAAAGTACTACATATGGGAAACAGCAACCACAGAGCAACGTATCAACTCTGTGGTACTACACTGACAGTGGTAGAGAATGAAAGGGACCTGGGGGTGGTTGTGCAGGCAGATATGAAGTTCTCTGAGCAGTGCAGACGAGCTGCAAGAGTAGCTCATGGTGTATTGTCAATGATATATAGGAATTTGTCTAGCAGGGATAAGGAGGTGATTATTCCATTGTATAAGGCAATGGTCAGGCCTCACCTAGAGTACTGTATGCAGGTCTGGAGGCCTCATTTCAAGAAGGATGTAGAGCTGCTGGAACGAGTACAGAGAAGACAAGATTAGTGAATGGAACAAAGGGGTGCTCTTATGAAGAAAGGCTTAAGTTTTGCAAATTACAGTGTCTGGAGACTAGGCACCAGCGAGGTGATCTGATAGAGGTGTATAAAGCCTTGAATGGTTTGAGCATGCTCAATGCTGATGGGATTCTTCCTCTCGCTCAGAATAATCACCTGAGAGGGCATAAATTCAAATTGAGGAAAGACAGATCTAGGATAGACGTGAGGAAATTTGCCTTTAGCCAGCGGTTGGTTGGTTGGTGGAACAGACTTCCATCCCTTGTCGTGGAAGTTGATAGCCTAAATAAGTTTAAGGCTCAGCTGGACAGGTATTTTGAACGAACAGAGGGGTGAAGTGGAAGTGGTTTCTTTTTTTTTTTTTTTTTTTTGGCTGATGCTGCATAAGCTTGCTTTCTTGCATCAAATGCCTCTGCTAATGCTAATGCTAATGCTTTAGCCAGCGGGTGGTTAATTGCTGGAACACACTTCCAGCTGTCGTTGTGGAAGTTGATAGGTTAAATAAATTTAAGAAGGAACTGGACAAACATTTAGAGAGAATTGTTTTGTTAATTTTTTTTTTTTCTGATGCTGCATAAGCTCATACACTTGCTTTCTTGCATCACATGCCACTACTACTACTTGTCAAAAAAAAAAGAAATAAACAAATATGCAAAATATAAAAACAAATAAAAAATAATTATAGAAGAAAAAAAAAAAAAAAAACACGTATGTTGTCAGCCGCAACTATCTACGGAGTTAACAACTTATTCTAGTAATTAATTCTTTGGCTAAAAGAAAACTTAGAACAATGCAGTATATATCTTTTTCCTTGTAATTTTAATTAGCATTAGCATTAGCATTTAGCATTAGTAGAGGCATATGATGCAAGAAAGCAAGCTTATTCAGCATCAGCCAAAAAAAAAAAAAAAAAAAAAACCCCACTCCCATCTCACCCCTCCGTTCGTTCGAAATACCTGTCCAGTTGAGCCTTAAATTTGTTTAGGCTATCAACTTCAACAACAAGTGATGGAAGTCGGTTCCACCAACCAACCACCCGCAAATATTCATGGCCTCTAGTTCTGGAATCATTTGTAACAGTGAAATTTTGCCTTCATTCATTTTACTATCCTGTCTCAGAGTCTTATAGACCTCAATCACAACTCCTTTAACGTGCCTAGTTACCAAGCTCTGCAGCTCCTAGTACAGAGGTAATAAGGATAGCTATTCACTAGCATGCTAAGATGATGTAATAAGGATCATTTAACCTAAGTGGTCACTTGTGGCAAACACTCCACCATTTGACTAGTATTCCAAAATTTTTAGATAGTTATACTGTGCTTGTGAACGAACTTTTCAAATTTTTTCTTTTCTTTTTAATGAGATATGGGTGCAGGTGGTATTCATGGCAAGGAAACTATGTTGAACTGTTTAAACTGTATGCACCCTGTGATTAATATGCCTGTTTTTAAAGATGAAAAATCCTGAGCTTCCAGGGAGAAAAACCATGCAGCTTTTATCAGAGACCAACTAATTTGGCCACAATGTGAAAAAATTCCATGAAAGTCCAACATATCCAGATGGGACTCAAAACCCAAGCCTTCTCCAAATAATGTTAAAAAAAACAGTTATCACAACCACTGTGCAAGTCAAGGACCATCAGAGTATGAATGAAAGATTCTATAAGTCTTGAAAAGCTTGAATTGTGTAAAATAAAAATAAGATGAAAGTGATTTCCTGCTGATGTTTACAAAATGAAGTGAATGCAGGCAGAAGCAATTTGATGGCCAGTACAGGTAAATCAATTCAGAAAATTTACACTGCACAGTTACAAGCATTTGTACTTAACCATAAAACATTTAAAAAATTTTAAAAATAAGCATTTTTCTAGGTGACATATCATTAAACAATGAAGTTTATTTTATAACCCACTGAAACCAATAAAGAGAAAGACAGACAGACTAGTGACAGAATTTATATTACAAAACCAATGAATGAACTTTCTCTGAAGGGTACTGAGCAAGGTCTAAACATAATTGGCCATATTATTACAGAGAAATTTAAGGTTTATTTGTTTTATAGTTTCTTACATTAAACGGTGGGTGCTAGAAAGAATTTTTAAGCTTAATTACAAAAAAGTTACATGAGCAGACAGACTTCATCCATAAGGTATTTTTAAATTGGCTTTTTCAAAAGTTGCCAATTTTAAGATAGAATTTATTGCTGGTGCCAGTATTTCAGTGTGTCTCAAAAAAAGCACTCACAAAGTTAGAGCAGTGCTGGATAAACTTTTCTTGTGAAATACTGTTATACGAAGAATGGAGAATGAAAGTCTCTGCCTGTATTGCCAGCTAGATTAAAAAGAATGATTGCTCAATTATAATAACCCACTAGCTTCACTATACAGGCACTCATCGACTTACGTAATACTCAACTTCCATAAATTCGACTTAATGTAAGTTTTTGCAGGCTGGTGCAAACTTAAAAAAAAATCGTGGAAACGTATTTTGCATCCTGTAGGAATAAATGGAGGTACTGTGAAAATATCGCAATATGAACCCAATAACATGTTGCTTTTTTTTTGTAATTCGTTCCAAGACATTGGAAGTCAAAATTTTTGCTATATAACTAAGCTATTTATCTCTCTAAAAATTCATTTTTCTAATGGAGAGCTACCTTTTCATTGTTATCATACTTTCTGTTAAAGAATCAATTTTGAAAGCCTTTGTTGATATTTTTCTAAAGAAAATTTCTGGAGGTCACAACCATAAAACAAAAACAATTTGCACTTTCCAGTTTATTGGGCTTTTCTGTTAGTCTATTATAAATGGGTAGTAAACTCAATCTTACTGCATTTGCAATAATCGATAACGGGAATTATGTGGATTTTTAAGTTATTATGGTGAAATGTGTTCCCTTTCACCGAAATCTTCAATCATATAAAACACATAAATAAATTTTCAGAATCTTCTCTTCGTTCCTATTTCCTTATTACAATGATGAAGGGAAAGCAACCAATGGAAAGTGCAGGTGGTGGCAGTGCTAGGAAACGAAGAAAAATTGATTTAAAAATGAAAATGATTAAGAAGTAAGAAGCAGGACAACGTTTGTCATCTATTGCATGGGAATTAGGTCTCGCTGCTTCAACAGTGAATGCTATTTTAAAGGACAGTGCACATATAAAAGAAGATGTTAAAGGATCAATACATTTAAGGTCAACAATAATCACAAAATAGCATTCGGGTACTATTTCAAAGATGGAAAAACTATTAATATGGATGGAAAATCAGATTAAGAAGTGAGTGCCCCTGAGTCTAATGGCCATTCAAGCAAAAGCAACAAGTATTTATGAATGTATTATGGATAAGTACGGGGCAAACCACAAGTCAAGTTCATGGCAAGCAACAGGTGGTTTAATAATTTCAAGCATTGCGCTGGTTTCCACAATGTTAAAGTATGCAATGAAGTCGCCAGTGCTGATTCTGCAGCAGCTTGTTTGTTTGTTATTTGGTTTTTAGGAGCATTAGCAACTAAGACCATATTGCTCCGGGGATATGCGGTGGTCATTCCCTGACCTTTCCACATCCTTCGTATTTGGTGGTAACGGGCTCGAACCCCAGTCTAATCAAGAAGCGTGTGCTATGCACTGGCTGCTCCTGCCCACCTGGCTACGGAGGAGCCTCTTCTAAATTTTCACAGCCCTCAACCTCTGCAGTGAAGTACCTATCAGCTGGAGATGCTGATTCTGACAATGATGCTCGAAAGGTAAAACTTTCTGACGTTATGCCTGTCCTCTCCCTTTTTTTTGTAATTTTATAATTTTGAAATTTTTGTGATTGCACACTTTTGTAATTTTTCCTATGCATGAGATAAAAAAATTGAATAAATAATTCTATTTATATGTTCGTCAAACATTTCTTTTTGCTTCAATCAAATTCAGCAAGCACAGTTGCGAGTGCTACATAAGCATTTAGGGAAATTCTGACTTACGAAAAATTCAACTTACGTAGAGTTCCATGGAATGCAACCCTTATGTAAGTCGGGGAGTGCCTGTAAATATTCTTAAATCCAAATACATTATTTTAATAACAAATTTTTGTATCACTTGTAATATAATCATTATGTTGCATAATATTTAATCATGCATTCTTTTAATAAAATAATGTATTTTAATGCCTGTTTCAAGACCCACTCCTAGGAAAAATCAGTACATTTAGCAGCAATCATCTTAAAACATACATCTAAACAACAACAATGTTTGAATGTTCCAAGAATAATCTAACTTAAAGGAATTCAAATTATGATAAAAACTGATCCTATACAAATCATGATGTTTGTCCACACATAAACAAAATACGTAATGCTGTTTACCTTCAATTTCTGCACTTTACCCCTCAGTGATGAATGAGTACCGACATGTTGGAACAATGATGGTTTGTAATGAAGCCAAACCTGGTCCTTCCTCTTCTTACAGTCCTTCTGTAAAAGATTTATGAATTACTAGTAAAGTGCAAAAAGAACTCTGTGTGATTACATGTAAAAATACAACACAACTAGGCAAAATGTTTTGGATATCCTTATGTTTGCATGGCTTTTCCTTCTGAAGTTCTCAGAAAATGCTGCCTTTTTGATGTGTAAACATCTTTGGCAGCACCTACTAAATTTCGGACAGTAGTAAAATCAATTTGTCAAGATTTTGCGATGCAGAAATGACATCAAATGACGTCATTTCCGTTTCATAACAAAGAAAAACGGAGTCGGGAGAGGAGATCGCACAAGGATTGTGGGAGGTGATTTGGATGAGCTCAGAGCTGGCATAAACCAGCTGGTTGTGGAAAAACATTTATGATTCGGAGCATACCACTTAGGTGGCTAATTACTGCCACACATGGCAGAAACCTTTTGATAACCAGAGAAATGGATATCTTGAGGGCGGTGATCTTGGATGTGCTCAGAGCTGGCATAAACCAGCTCTGATCACATCCAAGATCATTACATTACGCATGCTTCACACTTACCAGTTGAAGCACATGTAATGTAGGCATTAGAGTACTCATCTGTATTACTGAAGCAGTTGTATATCTCCATCAAGAAACAAATCATAATTGGTTTTCTGCAACCAGCTGGGTTGGTCAAGAATATTTGAATCGGTTTGCGATTGGATGATAACAGACTCCAAATTACATGCATGAACAGAATCTTTTGCTTTTCACTGGCCATTCTCATTAAGATGCAGAAGTCCTTGTTGGTCATCAAGTTTCCGTGTTTCTTTGTAATTGTGCTGAGTGGGTTGAGTGCAGCGAGCTTTAGATCCTCATTCATCTCGCTGTTTGGATGATTGTAAAAGTTTCAAAAGGGGGTCTTCTTCTCGCAGTCGTGTTACAAGGCTATGCAGGTCATTACCGTATGCTTCATCAGGGTCACCGTCGTCATTGTCTTACTTATTTCAATAATTTTGCAAATGTCCAAGTCCATTACATTACATACAATTTACGATCTAGTATAGGCTCTTCGTTGTCCTTGTAGATCTTGACATATTTCATCTTTGACAGTATCTCTGTTTCCTCATTGTGAAATAGAATGTGCAGCATTACCATCTCATGCTTGTGCTCATTGAGATCCTGAGCACAAGTCAGTTTCAATAGCATATTATGCATGGATACTGTCATTTCTTGCAGATCTCGTTAGCGCTGCATGTGTAATTTGTGACAAAGCATGACAGAGTAACATGATTAACATGACAGTATGATTGTAACAATACAAATACTTGTATTGTTGCAATCATACTATTGAACAAATGGCTACAATCAAATGGGTAATCAGGCTATTGGCCTAACCTCTTCCAAACGTTGATTTGGCAGAGTAAGCAGTGGCGTGTGTATCCTATTTATCACTAACATTGATTCTGTAGCGTAAGTAGTGAGCATGAGCATAAATTACATAGTTCATGATTTCAGTTCTAGGTGTTCAAAATTTATCAGGTGTTGCCAAAGATGTTTACACATAAAACATGTTTCGTGCGTACAGGGTACACACCCGATTTTTTTTTTTTTATTATCTCAAAACACAGCACAATGCCAACATGAAAAAAAACTTACTATATTTCAATAAGTTATATGATTCACAAAATAAAATACTACATTTGTAAAATTCATTAGAAATGTTGGCAATCAATTCATTTATTCCTGGTCAGGTCAATGACAATCAAGTTCCAGGATCATTTTTTTTTTCTCACTACTGAATGAGTCGCCTAACATTCTTGTTAGAATTGTATGAAAATGTATTGTGACTAGTTGTGTTTTCCAAAAACAGTGTTTCAACTGTATTCTTAAGGTTAAGTAAAAATTTATGGAATTTTGTGGAAATTTGTATCAAGTTTTCAGTGAAACTGAACAGGTATGCCATTTCTATTTAACGAGTTGAAGACAGTTTATAGTCAGGATACAATATTGAGACCAAGTGTTTTGAGTGGGCTACAAAATCTACAGAATGAGAATGGACATGAATCATGAGTATCTTAAATGCATCAAGTTAAAAAATGTTCAAAAATGTGGAAAACAAGAAAGTTGATTCACTCTAACTAATTATATTTAACATTCAGAATGATACCAACTGAGCTGAATTTGAACAATGCAACTGTTAGGTTGATCATAACTGAAATTCTGAACATGAGAAAAGCATATATCAAGAATAAAGACAGTCACAAGAAAATCTAAGCAACGAACAAAATGAGATTCTGGTCTGTTTGAACTTGATCTTTGTTTCCTTGCTTCCAAGAATGAAAATATCAATTGGTATCAGCAAATTGTATGTATCCGATGACTGATTTGCTTGTTTTCCTAGATAAAAAACCCAGGTGTGCACAAACCCCTCCTGAGCAAAATTAACTTGACTATGGCGTGAAAAAGCCTATAAAAATTCCACAGTTGGCAACTTTTTACTTTTAAAAAAGCTGGAGATCAGGATTTGTAAGCAGGAGGAAAACAGGTTGTTTCTGGGAGAAAATGAAAAAAAAAAAAAAAGCAGGAGATTATTTTATTTTAAAGTTCAAGTTGCACTAGATATTACATTTCACTGGCAAAATACACATATATTAAAATACAACCACATGGTTGTTTACCATAGAGTATGATTTTAAACATCATCTTACCTAACTTCTAACTATGGATTTCTATTCGGATATACTATTAGACATCACTTGATTTAGACTGCTTCAAGAAAGATACTATTAAACTGCCCTCTTCAGGAACATTTACAAAAAAAAAAAAAAAAAAAAATCATCTGTTAAATTTTAATCTTTCTTGTGCACTTGTTCACTTCCCCAACCAAGGGCCATTGTATATCAATTTTTTCTTCCTTCATAATAGTATTAATATTAGTATTAGCACAGTGATTTCAATTCCTTCTTTCTTCCTTCATAATAGCATTAATCTTAGTATTAGCACAGTGCAAGGAAGACAAGCTTTTGCTACACTGGCAAAAAAAATAAAAAATTATAAAAATAACAAAAAATAATAGTAATAAAAATAATAATAAAAACAAAATAATAATAAATAAAACAAAAATAATAAAAATATAAAGGAAGATTAATAAAAAGTATATAAGAAAATAAGACTAATTATATGCTCCTTCCTCATGCAGTAACTATCCAGTTGATGTTCGAATTTCTTCAAATTGTTAGCAACTACCAGTGGAAGTAACTTGTTTCTGTAATCAATAACACTCTGGCTAAAAGAAATCTTCCTATAATCCTGTGAACATCTCCTGTAATTTGAATTTATGATCCCTAGTTCTGGAATCCTTTATTAGCAATGAAAATTTCTCCTTCATTCATTTTACTATCCTCTCTGTAAGGCACTTGGTTGCTAAGCTCTGTAGCCCACATAATCAAAGTCTTTCCTCATATAGTCGCCCTTTTGCAGATCTATGTGGGTTGCCTATCACTGGACTCCTTCAAAAAGTTCAGTCTTTTTTAGAAGAGGTCTCCATACTTAGCATTAGTAAAGGCATATTATACAAGAAAGCAACTTATATAGCATCAGCCAAAAAAAAAACAAAAAAAAAACACACTTCTCATTTCACCCATCCACCTGCTCCAAATGTTTGTCTAGCTCTGCCTTGAACTTGGACACAGTATTCCAAGTGTGGTCTTACAATTGTCTTATATAGTGAGATTATTACTTCCCCATCTTTACAGTTCAATAAATCATCAAAAGAACACTATGTGCTTTCCTAGCCACCTGTTTACACTGCTCAGAGAAATTTATGTCTACCTATTGTTACTCTTAAATCTCTTTCTTCTACCGTTTTTAATTCACCTCCACTAAGTGTATAAATTACTTTAGAGTTGCTATTTCCAAAGTGTAAGACCACACATTTTGCTGCATTAAAACATAGTTGCCACCTTTCTGATCATCCCTGCAGCCTGTCCATGTCGCCTGACACTGATCATTAACAACTCTCCCAATCTTTATGTTGTCTGCAAATTTTGACATCATGCCATCTATCCTATTGGCAATGTCATTTATGAAAATCAGAAACAACGGGGGGGGGGGGGGGGGGGGGGGGGGGGGGGGGGGGGGGGGGGTGAAGAACCAATCCTTCGAGAACCCCACTTCTGACATTACATCAATCTGAAACATATCCATTAATCACACTCTCTGCCCTGCAGTCACCCTGCAATCCAGCTTAGAATCTTGCCAGTAATCTCAACAGGTTCCAGATTATAAAGTAAACTCTCATGACACAGTGAGTTAAATGTCTTGCTAAAATCCAAATAAACTATTTCAAAATTGTTCCCTACCTCCAGCTCATGAGTAACTGTGATAAATAGCTTGTCATGTTAGTTAAACATGATTTTCTTATGAAAGCCAAGTTGTGTCCCCTCTGGAATGCCATTTTTATCTAGATGTCCATGGAATGTACTCATCATTGCCTCCAAGAATTTCCCTACCACTGAAGTCAAACGAATGTCTGTAGTTACCGACTTCACTCTTAGAACGGCCTTTATGTATTGGCAATACACTGGCACTTCTCCAATCCAAAGGAATTTCTCCACAGTCCAATGATGCATCTGGTAGGTTTTCACACAGAAACAGACTGAATGATGAAATTAAGGGGAGGGGGGTAGAAACAATGATGCAAAAAATGTTTTGCAACTGATCTATTGCTTCATCTTTATCTTTAATGACACCAAAAAAGTACTGGAAACTTGACCACAAAAAATTTCAAATTTGAAAACAATACACTGCCAGTGATAAAATTTGCACTACCTTAGTATTTATAATAACATAAATTTGTAACTACATGTGCACCATGTAGTCACAGGAAGCCATAAAGTACTTCCTCACTGAACAAAAGAACAGAATCTTCTCTTCTTGGTTTAGACTTTCCATGATCTTGGCAGTAGAAACATCTGTAGGGAGTAGGATTCAAAAAGATTTGTATTCACTCAGAAGTAGTTGTGATAGAAAGTTGAAACAAACATGATGTATTACTTTTTCAACATAGTCACCAGACAAAATGACACATTTTTGCCACCTCTCAGTACACTTTTGCAAGCTAGTTTTGTAGAAGTCCGTCCTCTCATTCAAACCAAGACTTGGAAGTAGAAATTGCCTCATGATCGGCAGCAAAGGGTTTTCTACAAAGAAAGGACTTCATGGTAGGAATTACTTAAAGCTGTAACTACCATCAAGGGTAAAGGGAAGGTTATTTGTTGTTGTTATTTGGTTTTTAGGAGCATTAGCAACTAAGGCCATATTGCTCCGGGATATGCGGTGGTCATTCCCTGACCTTTCCGCATCCTCCGTATGTGGTGGTGACGGGCTCGAACCCCGGTCTAATCAAGAAGCATGTGCTACCCACTGCTGCTCCTTCCCACCTGGCTACGGAGGCGCCCAAAGGGAAGGACTTTTGCTTTCGTAAAGGTGACTACAGGGAGACAGTAGAGTTTTAAAATTCTGTACAGTGGGATCAACTGATGATGTTACTAACATTGAATTCTAAATGGGAAGCCTTCAGGGACTTAATCTTGGAGGCTACTAGGCTTTTCATTCCAGCTAAGAAATGCTGTTCAAGGTTCAGGCTTAAATGGACGTCAGATGAATTAATGAGGCTTGTGGCAGAGAAGAAAAATGTATGGGATGCTTATAAATTATCAGGTGAAACAGAAGCCTATGGTACATATAAGCTTGTCTGTAATCAAGTCACAAAGGAAGTTAGGCAGATGAAGGCAGGCTACAACAAATCTTTGGCAAAGGATGCAAAGAAAAGCAGCAAAGAGTTCTTTACTTATGTAAACAATAGAAGGAAAGGGATGAATCAGATTGGACAACTTAACATAGATGGGTTGACTATTGATGATCATGCTCAGGTAGCTGGTAAACTGAATGAGTATTTTGCATCTACATTCACACATGAGGAGTTATTCAATGAGGGGAATACCAGAAGTTTATCAAACTCTAACAGATAGTAAAGTGATTTTGTAATAACTGAGAGCAAGTGTGGAGGAGAAATTGTTGAAGTTAAGAATAAGGAAGGCACTTGGGGTGGATGGGATCTATCCAGTTATATTAAAGGAGGCAGCAAAGGAAGTAAGCAAACCCTTAGCTATAATTATGAGAGCTTCCTTGAACTCAGGGGAGATCCCCATCGACTGGAGGTGTGCAAATGTATCACCAATTCACAAAGGAGGCTCAAAAGGGTTTTTTTTTTTTTTTTTTGTTAGTTGTTGGCACATCAGCTTCTGTGGCCATAATGCACCTCCCAAGGTTTTTGCATTTTACTGTGCCCGGTCAGCATTCAAAAGGTGACAAGTAACTATAGACCTGTTAGTTCCGGGAAAAATAATGGAGTCACTAGTTAAAGAAGCATTGCAGGATCATCTAGACAAGACGATCATCTAGTAATAGTTAAGACACAGCATGGGTTTGTTAAAGAGAGGTCTTGTCTGACCAGTTTGATCAGATACTATGATGTGGTCACAAATGAACTGAATGTCAAAAATAATTTTAATATCATATACTTGGATTTCAGGAAAGTTTTTGATACTGTTGCACATGTAAAGACTGCTGTACAAATTGGAGAGGTATGGCATCAAGGGTAAGTTGCTACAATGGATAAAGGGATGGTTGAGTGGGAGACGACAGAGAGTGGTAATCAATGGACACTGCTCTTCAGGGACAAATGTTATTAGTGGAGTTCCCCAGTGTTTGGTGCTGGGCCCATTGTTGTTTTGTGTATTCATCAATGAAACTATATATCAGGATTAATGTCCAAGTTTTCAGATGATACAAATGTTGGCAGGGTTGTTAATGACAGTAAAGACAGTATGCTACTCCAACTGGATCTAGATAAGTTGGGCAAATGTGCTGAGAAGTGGCAACTGAAGTTTAACACTGACAAATGCAAAGTACTGCATATGGGTAGCAATAACCCAAGACAAATGTACCAACTTGTGGTTCTACACTCAGGGAAGTGGAAAGTGAAAAAAAACCTTGGGGTAATTGTGCAGTCAAATATGAAGTTCGCTTAGCAGTGCAGACAGGCTGCCAGGGCAGGTCAAGGAGCCTTGTCAATGATATATAGAAATTTTGCTAGCAGGGACAGGGAAGTGATTATCCCGTTATACAAGGCAATGGTGAGGCCACACTTGAGTACTGTGTACAGCTATGGAGTCCTAATTTTAGGAAGGATGTAGAGTTGCTAGAATGAGTACAAAAAAAGGCAGCAAAAAGGTGCTCTTACCAAGAAAGGCTTAAGTACTGCAAATTAGAGTGCCTAGAGAGTAGGCACCTGAAAGGTGATCTGATTGAGGTGTATAAGGCCTTGAATGGGTTGAGCAAGCAGAATGCTGATGGGATTCTTCCTCTTGTTCAGATTAAGAACCTGAGGTGCATAGATTCAAATTGAGGAAAGACAGTTGTAGAAGATTTTCTACAGATACTTCCATGGGCATTGTTCTTCTGAATTGGCTTCTATAATTCCCGTTCTCTCTTTCAAAACAGTCCGAACACGTGCAGCCACCAGCCAACATCTATTTACTGTCCAACTTCAAACTCACAGAACCAACTTTTCATCTTCCTCGTTTATTCATTCAACTGCCGTTTTCTGGAACAACCTACCTTCCTTCATAATAGGCGGGAAGGTTGGAAGGAGCAGCAGTGCGTAGCATACGCTTCTTGATTAGACCGGGGTTCGAGCCCGTCACCACCAAATACGAAAAGGTCAGGGAATGACCACTGCATATCCTGGAGCAATATGGCCTTAGTTACTAATGCTCCTTAAAACCAAATAACAAACAAACAACAACCTTCATACATATTTCCTGAAAATTACAGTCTACAGAAGTTCAAGTCCAACATCGACAAATATCTTCTTTCATCTTCTTAACTTCCAACCAAAGCACAGTACTAAGTACTATAGGTTCTAATATCTCTCGTGTTTGGGGTTTACAGAAAAAAAAAAAAAAGAGAGAGAGAGAGAGAGAGAGAGAGAGAGAGATGTGTGGAAATTTGCCTTTAGTCAGCGGGTGGTTGATTGGTGGAACAGACTTCCATCTTTTGTTGTGGAAGTTGATAGCCTAAATAAATTTAAGGCTGAGCTAGACAGGCATTTGAAACAAATGGAGGGTTTTTTTTTTTTTTTTTTTCTGGTTGATGCTGAATAAGCTTGCTTTCTTGCATCATATGTCTCTACTAATACTAATGCTAATACTCTTGATCTGATTATCAGCTGTGATTATACATGCATTGATTGTTCATGAAGCAAAGATTTAACTACTGTCAAAGGGAACGGTTTCTGCTTTCATAAAGGCAACTAACGTGATCTCGGACAATTTTTAAATTCTATACAATGGGACCAACTGATGTTACCATCAGTAAATTCTAAATGGTAAGTACTGAAGAAAATAATCACAGAATCTACTAGGCTTTTCATACCAACTAAGAAATCATTCAAGGTTTAGACCTAAATGGATGTCAGATTGGCTAATGAGACTAGTTGCAGAGAATAAAAATACATGAGATGCATATAAATTAACAGGTGATACAGAAGCCTATGGTATATATAAATATATAAAATGGTCTGTAATTAAGTCACAAAGGAGGTTAGGAAAGCTAAGGTAGAATGTGAAGAACAGTAGCAAAGACTTTTATGCTTATATTAGCAGTAAATGGAAGGGGTTGAATCACATTGAGCCAATCCATGCAGAGCTGGGAAAACCCCAGAGCAACATTACAATTAACACTATACACTATGGGCCAAATGTGATTCAATGTCAATGAGTATGTTGATGACACTGCTTAAGTTGCTGAAAAATTGAATACGTATATTGCTTCTACAATCACACATGGGAAATTCTTCAGAGGAGTAGATGCCAGAAGTTTATCAAACTACCAGGGAGCTAAATGATTTTGTAATAACTGAGAGGAAAGTGGAAGAGAAATTGCTGAAGTTAAATGTAAGAAAGACACCTGAGGTGGATGGGATCTACCCAAGTATATTAAGGTAAGCAGCAAAGGCGGTAAGCAAACCCTTACCTCCCTGGCAAAATTATGAGAGCATCCTTAGATTCAGGGGAAGCCCCCGTGGAATGGAGATGCCCAATTCACAAAGGGGAATAAAAGAGTGACATGAGTAATTACAGACCAGTTAACTTCTGTTCCAGGGAAAATAATGGGTCACTGCTAAAAGAAGTAATGTAGGACCATCATATACGGGAGTGCAGTTATACTTCAGTCACAGCATGGATTTGTCAAGGGGCAACCTTCCGACCAATTTGATTAAATATTGTAATACAATAACGAAGGAACTGGATGCAAAAAATAATTTTGAAATCATATACTTGGATTTCAGGAAAGCTTTTCATACTGTTGCATATAATAGACTGCTGTACAAATTGGAGCAGCGTGGCATTGAGGGAAATTTACTTTTAAGGATAAAGGGATGGTTGAGAGGGAGATGATAGTTATTATTAACAGACACTGCTCTTGGTTGACTAATGCTATCAGTGGAGTCCCCCGAGGTTTGCAGCTGTGCCCTCTGTTGATTTCTGTATTTATCAATGATACTAATGAAGATATATCAGGCTTTATGTCTAAGTTTGCAGACAATATGAAGGTAGGGTGGCAGGATGGTTAATGACAGTAATGATAGTATGCTACTGCAACAGGATGTAGAAAAATTAGGCAGTTGGGCTGAGAAATTGCAACTGAGGTTTAACATTGACAAATGCAAAGTACTGCATATTGGTAGCAGTAATTCCAGATTAAAAGGTACCAACTGTGTGGTACTACACTGAGGGTAGTGGAAAATGAAAAAGACCTGGGGGTAACTGCAGTCAGATATAAAATTATTTGAGAAGTGCAGACAAGCTGCCAGAAAAACTCATAGGGTCAATGATGTACAATTGATGTACTCATAGGGTCAATGTGAGAGCTTCTTTGGACTCGGTGGGGGGTACCCATGGACTGGAGTTGTGCAAATGTGACCCCAATTCACGGGGGAGGATCAAAGGATGACACAAGTAGTTATAGACCTGTGAGTTTGGCTTCTGTTCCAGGAAAATTAATGGAGGCACTGGTTAAGGAAGCACTGCAGGATCATCTAGACAAGACTTCAGTTATAGCTCGGACACAGCATGGTTTTGTTGAGGAAAGGTCTTGCCTGGCCAATTTGATTGGATACTATGATACAGTCACAAAAGAATATGGATGCAGGGAATAACTTTGATATTGTATGTTTGGATCTTAGAAGGGCTCTTGATAATGTTGCACATGGAAGACTGCTGCACGAATTAGAGCAGTGTGGCATTTGAGGCAAATTGCTGCTATGGATAAAGGGATGGTTGAGGGGGAGAGGACGGAGAGTGGTGATCAATGGACACTGCTCATCGTGGACTAGTGTTATTAGTGGAGTTCCTCAGGGTTCAGAAAACAACAATGGACCCAACGGTCCATTGTTGTTTTCTGTATTTATGGATGATATTGATGATGGTATATCAAGCTTAATGTCTGGGTTTGCAGACGATACAAGGGTTGGCAGGGTTGTTAAGGACACTACTGACGCTGTGCTGCTGCAACAGGATCTGGAAGGGTTGAGCGGATGGACTGAGAGGTGGCAAATCAGGTTTAACATCGACAAATGTAAGGTACTACATATGGGAAACAGTAACCGAAGGGCAATATATCAACTCTGTGGTACTACACTGACAGTGGTAGAGAATGAAAAGGACCTCGGGGTAATTGCGCAGGCAGATATGAGATTCTCTGATCGGTGCGGACCAGCTGTGGAGTGGCTCGTGGTGTCTTGTCAATGATATACAGGAATTTTTCTGGCAGGGATAGGGAGGTGATTGTCCCCTTGTATGGGGCAATGGTCGGGCCACGCCTTGAATGCTGTGTACAGGTCTGGAGGTCTCATTTCGGGAAGGATGTAGAGCTGCTAGAACGAGTGCAGACAGGGAACTAGTACAGAGCGACAAGATTAGGGAATGGAACAAAGGGTTGCTCTTACGAAGAAAGGCTTAAGTTTTGCAAATTGCGGTGTCTGGAGACTGGGCACCGGCGAGGTGATCTGATGGAGTTGTATAAAGCCTTGAATGGTTTGAGCATGCTCAATGCCGATGGGATTCTTCCTCTTGCTCAGAATAATCACCTGAGAGGGCATAAATTCCCGGAGGCTCACATCTGTTGAGTATGGGCAAGGCACACCCAGGGTCCTGAGCTGTATATCATCATTCTTCTCTTTCTTGGTGATTCCCTTCTCTCTCTCTCTCTCTCTCTCTCTCTCTCTCTCTCTCTCTCTCAGGGTGGCTCAGGAATTTTTTTTTTTTTGGATGGTGTAGAATAAGTCTCAGGCTTCCTTTCACCATATAGCTAATAATAATAATAATTGCTAGCAGGGATAATGAAGTGATTAGTGATTATTCCATTGTATAAGGCAATGGTCAGGTTACATCTTGAGCACTGCGTACTGGTCTAGAGGCCTTGCTTTAATAAGGATTTGGATCTGCTGAAAGTAGTGCAGAGAAACGCAACAAAATTAAGTGAAAGGAACAAAAGGGTGGTTTTACCAATACAGGCATCAGTTCCGCAAATTGCAATATCTGGAGACTAGGCACTATCTGTTAGTGTCTGGAGACATTGTCTGAGGTGGCAATGGCAGCTGATATCAGCTATGTCATACAATCACTTGAACTTTATGGCACAGTGGCACTCTTGCTATAGAATTGTAGCAAGAGTAGCATTATAAAGGATTTTTAGTGGTATTACTGCTATAAGTCTAGAATGGGCAATGCCAAGCGGTCAATCATGGTAAAGCCACCAAAAACTATTATCAGCTGTGTCACATGAACAACCATGCCATATCTATGGTAAAGTTTTCTGGTGGTAAAAATTCAGCTTTTGATATTTCTTGCTTTCCATAATCTATCTTAATGAAACTGTTATATTCAATTAGGAAAATGGAATAAGTTAATAAAATTTTCATTTCTAATTTGCAGTTAAAAGAAGCCAATGTACTCAAGAAACTGCCAAGACACATTGATCTCAGTTTGCCATGTTGACATTGCATTACTACTGGAGCTGACCGTGAGTAAATACTGGTAAGCAACATGTCATATCTGAGTACAGTCCTCAAAAAATGTCTCTGCGTAATAAAATGTCAATTTACAAAATACAAATGTTGTTGTTTTTGGTTTTTAGAAGCATTAGCAACTAAGGCCATATTGCTCCGGGATATGCGGTGGTCATTCCCTGACCTTTCCGCATCCCCCATATTTGGTGGTGACGGGCTCGAACCCCAGTCTAATCAAGAAGCGTGTGCTATGCACTGCTGCTCCTTCGCACCTGGCTACAGAGGCACCCAAAATACAAATGTTCTGTATCTCTTATCACCCCCTAAATGATTATGTATTATGGCTTGTCAGCACAATACAATCATTTAGGGTCTCTTTAATTTCTAAAAGATGCTGTACTCATAAACATGAAGGGTATTATATCATAGATAACAGTAAGGAAAGAGCAGCTCAAAAAAAGTAGAATTCAGGAATGCAAGTGGTGAAAGGAGACCAAAAAGCAGCTTTATTTCTTTGTATAATATAATTTACATATATGATAGCTGAAAAGTTAGGTAACATGTTTTTGGGAAGAAACCATACCTTTCTCAATAGTGAACCATTACACAAATAAAGACACATACATAATGTTTGTTTTCTTCTTGTTACAGGATACTGTATATTTCTGTTGACATTAAGTAAATTAAAATGGCCACCCTACTTGAAATGTGGACAAGTATGTGCAGTTACACATTGACAACAGGACTACACACAACTTCAAGCTGTGTTCAATACATAACATGCACATGTCTGTGATATAACAGTCAAAAAAATAAGCCTATTTTTGGTACAACCATGCTAGAAAAGTGTTAAGATTGAATCAAGCCACAGAATTGAGGAGATGAACATGTATACACAAACTATTCATGATGTTGTCTATATAAGAGGTTGTATGTTTGATGAGTTCCAAAACAACTGACAGAATTTCACAAAAACACATACAAGGAATTCTTGCTCCAGCACCTGCAATGCAACAATGAAAGAGTAATGTTTCAAGATGGAATTATCACAAGAGACAAAATACAGATGTACTACACAACCCACAAAACAGAGGAGGGCTCAATGATGTGAAAACATGCTAGGTCCTCTCCACCTAGGGCTTACAATACCAGTCAAAATCTTAATACCGGTATTTCGGTATTTTTAATTTATGAAACCAGGATACTAGTATTCCAAAAACAAATGTTTTTCTCAATAAATTTTGATAACAATTAGGTGCAATAAAGTAAGGAAAAAACAAGTACTGTAATTACTTGAATTCAAGTTTTAAATAAACATTTATTGCAATAATAAATATTCTGAAAAAAATCATTAGAATACAAATAGATATTTATTTAAAGTATACCCAGTATAAAATAAAATAAAATAAAATATTTCAGTAGCTTTCGGAACTCGTGTCCCTTTATCAACTGACAAATTTGAATACATTACAAGCAAAGTGTGGCACGTTACTCATTCGTCATTGTTGTAGCACGGACGTGTGCTGCCTTGCGCCAGTGATTATCCATCAATAAAACGGTTGTCTCCAGGATTGGATGTATACGCATGCCTTTCTGGCGATTTAATGCCTTAGGGTTGTTCATTATGTTTAGTGACTCTAGCCATAGGCGGTGGCGAAAGTGTCGCGCGTGGTCCACTATCTCAAAGTCGCGCTTGGGGTCAAGATCGTGGTTGGTAGCCCAAAAATGTTCTGCAAGCGCGGACTGGTCAGTTTCGGCAAGCCGGATTGCTCTGTCGTGTTCCGTGAGGCGATCCTGGAGACGTCTCGATGTCTCACCTATGTAGCAACTGTTACAGGCCCTACAGGTGATACGGTACACTACATTGCTGCGTAAGACAGGTGTGACAGGGGTCTTCACACTGGAGACAAGTGAACGTAGGTTCCTACCTGGTAATTGCACACATTTGATGTTGTAACTTCTCAGGATCTTCGAGATACGTCCTGACACTCCTGGATAGTACGGAATGTAGGCAGATGATATGCTGACTTGCTTCGGAGGTCTTGGGTTGGAAGTAAGTTCTTGTGCCTGTAACAAGCATCTGTTTAGTACATGGGATGGATAACCGCATCTGGTTAGGTCCGCCTTCACACGGGAGATCTCGTTATGTCTAATTGTGTCGGTGCTGGAATGGCTCCAGGCCCTGGAGAACAGGGTGCGGGCAGTGCTATTGAGATGGCTTGGAGCGTGGCCGGACCCGTAGTTGGCGAATTGACCGCACCACATGGGTTTGCGGTATACTGAGGTCTCTAGATGTGGGCCTACGCGATGCACTAGCACGTCCAGAAACGGGAGCGAACCGTCCACCTCTGATTCTACGGTAAACTTGATGAAATTGGATAGAGAGTTGAGGTATTCTAGTAGTACCGTTTCAGAACCACGTGGTATTATGGTAAAAATATCGTCGACATATCTACACCACGTTGTAATAGGTGTAGGTGGGTTCTGGTGTATCTGCTTCTCCAGATCTTCCATGGCGATGTTAGCTACTACGGAACTGACAGGGGCACCCATAGCAGTGCCATGTACTTGTTTGTAGAGTGAGTCTTCAAAGGTGAAGATGCTGCTAGAGAGGCATAGGTTGAGGGCGGTACAGATGTCATCAGTGGATAGTGACGTCCTGGATTGGAGGCTTAAGTCGCTCTCAAGGAGCCTTCTGGCGCAGTGCACGGCCTGTTGGACGGGAATCGAGGTGAATAAAGAAACCACGTCAAATGATGCCATGACAGAGTTATCAGGGATTGAAATGTCCTTAATGGTGTTAATGAATTCACTGCTGTTTTTAACGGTGTGAGATGTATTACCTATAAGAGGCGAGAGGAGGCTCGCGATGTGTTTGGACAGTTCATACGTTGGGGCACTGCAGCAAGGCACTATAGGTCTGAGAGGAATACCCGGTTTATGGATCTTTGGTAATCCGTAGAATTGCGGTAGTTGGCAGCCAGTAGCACGCAGAAGATGGCGAGTCGCGGTCGGGATCTTCTTATCTTTAAGCCATGCGTGGACAAGTTTATTAACATTTGCTTCCAGACGTTTCAAGACTTTAACGGGAGGATCAGGTAGAGGTTCATATACGTTAGGATCGAGTAATAGGGCCAAGGCTTTCTCTCGGTAGGCTGATCGGTCCAGCACAACAGTCCGGCGCCCTTTATCCGCAGGAAGTACAACGATGGAGTTGTCTTTTCTTATAGATGAGAGGGTGGCACGTTGGCGGTGGTTGAGGTTTGAGCACGTTTTTTGAGTGTTACGGAGGACTGCGGCAGTCTTGAATCGGATCTCGTTGGCAGTTTCTTCGGGAAGGTTGGTAATACTGGCTTCTATACCCATAGCGAGCTGTGTGATGGGAGGTTTCGATGGTATAACGGCGAATTTCATACCGTTTGATAAAACACTCAGCTGCTCGTTGGACAGTTGTTTGTTACTTAGATTCAAGACGAAAGAAGTCGTGTCGTCTGAACGAGTGTTTGTCTTTAAGGAGTTAGTTTCTATGCTCAAGTTTATGAACTTGCGCTGTTGGCGTAAACGGTAGGTATCCGAGGTCTGACTAGCCCGATGGCAGATGGTATGTATAAGGTTTGTAAATACAATAGGCGAGACCTTACCTTGTAGATGTTGTAACAGTCTGGACTTGTTGTAGTCAGCGTTCCTGATTTCACGGTGGAGATGGGATATCCATAGTTTAACAAATATCCATTTGTTAAACTATGGACCCCAGTACTCCAGGCCCATTTGTCACCATTAGAATACAGTTATTCTAAAAACAAAAAAATAAATATTGTTACTGCAAAGTTTAGTTATGTTTAAGCATTCACACTACCTGTCCAAATAAAGTGAGCTCTTGAGAAACATAAGCAATCGATAGTATGATCGTTTAAAATGGATCTAATTTTGGTACATATTTGATTAGCGGCAGAAAACGTCCTTTTGGATTCTATTCTGGTACTGAGATAATCGTAGAAGATCTCAATCCATATTTTCAAGGCTTTGACCTTTTTTAGCAAAAATAGTTAAAAGTATTTCATTAATTTCTGACTCAAGTTCATCTTTTAAAATCTCATTGGAGTCAGCCAATTTCTTATTTTGGAAAGAATTTGCAGAACAATGATGTTCTGTTCCACATTGGTCTTCCATGGTTGAATTATGTTCATCATTTTCTGAAGGAGAAAGACGTTTTATTCAGCGAAGTATAATTTTCACAATAGTATCCTTACCGAGTCTGGGAGAGAGCAAAGAGTGGGAATAAGGAATAAAGAAGAAAGCAAAGGGTGCAGTTAAGGAATTCTTCACATATATAAATGCAAAGAACAGAAGGACAAATCAGATTGGACCCTTATGTAATGGACATGGGACATTATTAAATACCACAACTGAAGCTGCAGATGAACTCAACAGTTACTTTGCATCGATATTTACATAAAAAAAAAACCCTTTGTGTCAATGAGATATTATAGAAGCGAAGTTTAAAAAATGTAATTAATGATGTTAAAATTTCAAATGATTATTTAATGAGAACTTTCGCGCCTACAGGTGAGTAAGGCTTCTGTGGTTGATGGAATATACCCAATAATCTTAAAGGAGGTGGAAAGTGGGTGCATTGAACCATTAAGGCTAGTTATGAGAGCATCACTGGACTCAGGAGAGATTCCGTTGGATTGATGTAAATTTGAACATAAAGGCGGTTCTAGGAGTGTAACGGGAAATTACCGACCGGCCAGTCTAACTTCGGTAGTAGGGAAAATCATGGAGGCAATGATCAAGGGTGGAATTCAGGATCATTTAGATGGAAATGGAATTCTGTAGGATATACAGCATGGTTTTGTAAAGGGAAAATCATGTTTAATTAATCTGGTTAGCTATTTTGACAAGGTCACTCAAGAACTGGATTTTGGGAATAATTTCGACATTGTTTCTTTGGATTTCAGCAAAGCATTTGACTCAGTCTCACATGAGTGGTTACTTTCTAAGTTGGAGCAGGCTGGAATCATAGGGAAAATCGTTAAATGGATAGCAGGATGGCTTGAGGGCACCAGGCAGAGGGTTGTGATAAATGGTTATTCCTCAGATTGGGTTAACGTAAGAAGTGGGGCTCCCCAAGGATCAGTATCGGGACCACTGTTGTTTTTGATTATCATAAATGACATCTATGAAGAGATGGAAGGCGTGAGGTCAAAAATTGCAGATGATGTAAAGATCAGTAGAGTAGTTAATGATAGCAGTCGAGCAGAGCTTCTTCAGAGTGACCTAGATAGACTTCTGGGTTGGTCAGAAAAGTGGCAGCTATGCTTTAATTCAGCAAAATGCAAAGTCTTACACCTGGGGAGCAGCAACACCAAAATAATTTATACGCCTGGTGGAGTTGAACTAAAGTCAGTAGTGGAGGAACGGGACTTGGGAGTTACGATACGGTCAGACATGAAGTTGTCCGAGAATTGTAGACAGGTTGCAATGTTGCATGGTGTCCTATCGATGATTTATCGAACGTTTGCTAGTAGAGATAACGACGTCATAATTACATAAAGGTGATTTTACAACCTTTATGTGACTAAATTATAAGCATTTTTTTTTTTTTTTTTTTCAAATTAGTACCGAAAACCCGGTATTTTCTGTATCAGTATGAGATCCCGAGTCATCTCGAACACTGAGATCCCGGTATTGTAAGCCCTATCTCCACCCCCAAAATTTAAGACTATAAATCAACCCAGAAATATCACGGCACCTTTATGTATTCTGCAACTGCTATGTCATTCACTAGGTGGTAGATGGCTCTCATCAACCAGTGAAATACCACCACTTTGCTTATTGGAGGCTTGAAGTGGTGGAACCCATGTTTAGTCTCTAGAGCTAAGTTCCGGTCAACCCTTCCCTATCTCTTCCATCATGCAGTATGATTGATGACTTTTGAGGTTATGATGAACGTTGTGGCGAGATCCAATATTCCTTACATTTCGAGGGTACAGCTCTAAAACGGTGTTCGCAGGCCGGCTGCTAGTTAGTACACCGGACCGAACCTATTGGTAACTCTCTAGGAGGCTTCCGGATCAGCTAGTGTATAATCTTGCTACCTCTACTCTGCCAGATAGTGACTGGAGGGAGTCCGAGTAGTGTGTATGCGGGGAGCATTGTCGAGGCCACATTATGTCAAGGATCTGGGTATATTCTTACCACATGTATGCCATATCCAAAAATTTCATTACTTCATACAGCATGTCCCACCACTTTTTCTTACTATTGAATACACAATGAATTGTCAAACTAATAGAGCAAGCTTATCTGCGAAAAGATCTAAACCTCCCAAGGACTTCCTAATTCATTTCACAAATATACGTGGTCTCAATTCTAATCTCAACGATGTCCATTTTCACTTGCAGTCGGCCAAACCCCATGTACTTTTTCTGACAGAATCTCAATTATCAGTTGATTCAACTACTGCTGATCTCAGATGCCCAAATTATTCGCTGTATGATTCATTTCGCCTCAAAGGTGGTACTTGTGCATATGTCCGTTCTGATATTCCCTGTCAGAGACTTAGCAATTTGGAATCTCCTCTCTTTGATCTTCTCGGGCTTAAAATCTCTCTACCTCATTCTCTCAAATTCATCTGTTGTCTCTACCGTTCTCCCAACTCCACTAATCACTTGGAGCTCTTTGACTTCCTCTCTTTGCAACTTGACTTTCTCCAGTCCAACTTTCCTAACAGTGAGGTAATTTTCCTTGGTGATTTTAATGTTCACAACTCCAGCTGGCTTCCATTTTCTAGTCACACGGACCCAGCAGGTCGAGATGCTGAGGCTTTTGCAATTACTAATGACCTAGCACAGATTGTTCATTTACCTACAAGAATACCGGCAATCCTAATCATACAGCCAATACGCTTGATCTTTTTCTCACAAACAACCCTTCTAAGTACACGGTTGAAGTGAGAGGTCCTTTAGGCACTTCAGATCACAACTTGGTGATTGTCTCTTCTCCAATGGAACCTTTATCTCATGGCTATTCCCAACCTCATGTTGTTTGGCATTACAAGAATGCAAAATGGGATGACCTGCGAGACTTCTTTTCTTCTTTTCCTTGGTTGGATTACTGTTTCAAAACTTCTGAAGTCAACGTTTGCTCAGATCGTGTCAGTGAAATTATTCTTGAAGGAATGGAATCCTTTATCCCACACTCCACTTTAAAATCTCGTCCTTTATCAAAACCTTGGTTTTCCAATAAATGTGCTAAGGCTGTCCAAGAGAAGAACGTTGCATATCGTAATTGGCTTGTTTCTAATTCTTCAGATTCATTTTCTGCCTACACCAAAGCTCGCAACAATTGTAAAGCAGTTATTAATCAGTCCAAACTAGAGTTTGAACAGGCTAAGAGTAGAAAACTTGCTTCTTGCCCTAATGGTAGCCGATCATTCTGGTCTCTTGCCAAAGCTATTGGCCACAACTTTTGCCCATCTCTGCTCCCACCTCTGTCCAAACCAGATGGTTCTGTTGTCACTTCAGCCAAGGATAAAGCTGACCTGCTAGCATCCCATTTTTTTTTTTCCAGCTCATGTATTAATGATCTTGGTAAAACACCCCCCACCATTCCCAACACGCTCCATTCAATGCCTCCTGTGGTCTTCCGTCAAAAGGATATTAGAAGGATTTTGATGAACCTTGATGCTAAGAAAGCTCCAGTTCCCGATGGTATTTCTCGACTTGTTCTCAAAACCTGTGCTCCTGAACTTACTCCTATTCTTTGCCGCCTTTTTTCACTTTCTTATTCCAAAGGTGTTTTTCCTTCTGCTTGGAAATTTGCTCATATCCAGCCAGTTCCTAAAAAGGGTGACAAATCCCTCCCATCCAATTATCGTCCCATTGCAATTACTTCTACTCTTTCTAAAGTAATGGAGAAATCAATTAACCGCCAACTCTTAAACCACCTAGAAACCTTCCGTATGATCAACGATCGCCAGTATGGATTCCGTCAGTGTCGATCCACTGGTGATATTCTGGCTTATGTTACCCATTTATGGACTAATTCAATGGAAAGGTTCGGTGAAACACAAGTAGTTGCTCTTGACATCTCAAAGGCTTTTGATCGTGTTTGGCATAAAGGTCTTCTAAACAAGCTTCCATCTTATGGTTTGCCAACTGTTTTTAGTAATTGGTTATCCAGTTTCCTCACTGATCGCTCACTGAGGGTGATGGTAGATGGCTCTCTGTCTTCTAACTTCTCCACTAATGCCGGTGTCCCCCAAGGTTCAGTTCTTTCCCCCACTCTTTTCCTCTTGTATATCAATGACCTTCTTCCATTGACTGGAAATCCTATCCATAATTTTGCCGATGACAGCACATTGCATTCAACTTTCCATTTTGAGAAACCTTGTCCTGCTCAATCAGCTTTAACTTCTCGAAAATCTGCTACCAATTCCTTAAATGCCGATCTACAGGTAATTCTCCAGTGGGGCAAAGACAACTTAGTTGATTTCAACCCTTCTAAAACTCAGTCTTGTCTTATATCTCGCAAAAAGGATTCTTCTGCTCCTATCCTTATCTTTAGTGACACTCCGATTTCTAGGCAAAATGATATATCTCTTTTGGGGATTACCCCGACTTCTAATCTCTCTTGGCACAAGCACATTACAAATATTGCTTCCTCTGCATCTAAAAAACTTGGTTTTCTCTTTCGCTCTCGGCGTTATTTTTCTTCCAAACAGCTGCTCACTCTGTATAAATCGCAAATCCGCCCTGCCATGGAATATTGTTCCCATATCTGGGGTGGTGCCCCCAAAACCTCTCTCAGGCTTCTTGATTCCATTCAGAAGAGGGCAGTTAGGTCAATTAATGATTCATCTCTAACAGTTTCTCCACTTGCTTTTGCATAGACGCACTGTTTCTGCTGCATGCCTCTTCTACAGACACTTCCATGGGCACTGTTCTTCTGAATTGGCTTCTATAATTCTCGCTCTCTCTTTCAAAACAGTCCGAACACGTGCCGCCACCAGCCAACATCCATTTACTGTCCAACTTCAAACCCACAGAACCAACTTTTCATCTTCTTCATTTATTCATTCAACTGCCATTTTCTGGAACAACCTTCCTTCATACGTATTTCCTGAAAATTACAATCTACAGAAGTTCAAGTCCAATGTCAACAAATATCTTCTTTCGTCTTCTCGACCTTCAACCCAAGCACGGTACTAAGTACTATAGGTTCTAATACCTCTCGTGTTTGGGGTTCACATAAAAAAAAAAAAAAAAAAATTTTCCTCAATGACTTCAAGGAGAAAGGCTCAACCAAATGATATTGTTAAACCCTGGACAAATTAAGAATGGCTGTTCAAAAAGAAGCAAGGGATCCTTCAAGAAGAGATGCTTTTATTGCATGATCTCACACTGCCATTGCACACAACGGTGGTTATAGTATTACAGATGGATTGTGCTTGTCCATCCACCAAACAGTTATACCTCAGTCCTTTTCTGACTTTCATCTGTTTGAATCTCTGAAATTAAACTAAATAGTGCATTAAAACCTAGTTCAATGGGAATGTCCCCAAATTTTATGACTGAACTCATGACAGTCAGACAGGTTCCTAAATGTGATGGATGACTCAAAAAGTAGTGCATTAATATGACTTAATTTATGTACTGTTTTGTTCCGTGATTAAATATCTTTTTGCAAAAGACATCAGTTACTTTACTTCAGCCCTTGAATAGTACAACTATTATAGTCACCCTTAGTCATTCCAAATAATCCTAATGAATATTCCAATTAATCAATGAAATCAATAGATGTCAAGAGTTTGGCAACAGCATGAAATGCTGTTTGCCAAACTAATAAAAAATAGAAACCAAGGTAAGATGAACTTATTCTAACTAAATATACTGAAGAACCTTACCATATCCTTGTCAAACCGACACACTTTTGTTTGAACAACGTGATCAAGTAACCAGTCCACAGGTTTGTCATTATAAAATATGACAAAAAATGTTACCAACTTAGAGAGATCAATGCATTTGAACATTTTTCCTATTTAAAAAATAAAAACAACATATAAGGTACATACCATACAGTCTATATAAATCACAATATAAATATAAATCACATATAATCTAATTATCATATTTATCTGAATATAAATTTTTTTCTGATATTTTCAATGTTAAAAAAAGATCAGAATTTCAACCATCCTTTGTAATTTCTGGGTATGCAGGATGTTTTTTGATTAACATGTTCACTGCTTCCTGAATGCAAATATGTAACTTTGGATTTTAATCCACTGAAAGGGGGAATCACCCTAATTTTAGAACTTTTTCTTCCACTTTGAAAGAAGAAAACCAGGATATTTTTGTCAAGCACCCTTCACTGGAGGCTGATTAATTCAGTCATAATGATATAAACACACAAAAATTTTTATTCCCTTTTAAAATCCAGATTATAGGATTGACTCAGTCATTCCATTTTTAACCCGGGATTGATAACCTATTGTTATCAATCCCGGGTCAAAACTGTTATTGGAAAAACCAGCAGCAAAAGCGTTAAGCACATTCCTTTGAAAATATCCTCAGAATTCAAAAATGGCAAATTAAAAAGAATGATCAAATATATAAAAGAATTAGTGATGATGAAATCAACACTACTATGCGGTTATTCAGAACTTGTACATATGAATATATTTGACTACATATGCATACACATCAACTATATACTTGAAATAAAAGCATTTCATCTGTGTAAAAATTTAGAAATCTTATTATTAACAGAAACTAATAATCATACATTTGCAGATGTTTTCTTCACTTCTTCAGTGATTGCAAAATTATAAATAAGGTCTTACTTCTCAACAGGGTCAGAACATCACCAGTGTTGATCCACTGGTGATGTTCTGGCTTATGTTACCCATTTATGGACTAATTCAATGGAAAGGTTCGGTGAAACATAAGTAGTTGCTCTTGACATCTCAAAGGCTTTCGATCGTGTTTGGCATAAAGGTCTTCTAAACAAGCTTCCATCTTATGGTTTGCCAACTGTTTTTAGTAATTGTTATCCAGTTTTCTCTCTGATCGCTCACTGAGGTGATGGTAGATGGCTCTCTGTCTTCTAACTTTTCCACTAATGCCGGTGTCCCCCAAGGTTCAGTTCTAAAACTCAGCCTCGTCTTATATCTCGCAAAAAAGATTCTGCTCCTATGCTTATCTTTGGTGACACTCCGATTTCTAGGCAAAATGATATATCTTTTTTGGGGATTACCCTGACTTCTAATCTCTCTCTTGGCACAAGCACATTACAAATATTGCTTCCTCTATATCTAAAAAACTTGGTTTTCTCTTTCGCTCTCGGCATTACTTTTCTTCCAAACAGCTGCTCACACTCTATAAAACGCAAATCCGCCCTGCCATGGAATATTGTTCCCACATCTGGGGTGATGCCCCCAAAACCTCTCTCAGGCTTCTTGATTCCATTCAGAAGAGGGCAGTTAAATTAATTAATGATTCATCTCTAACAGAGTCTCTCCACTCGCTGTCTCATAGACGTAGTGTTTCTGCTGCATGCCCCTTCTACAGATACTTCCATGGGCACTGTTCTTCTGAATTGGCTTCTATAATTCCCGCTCTCTCATTCAAAACAGTCCGAACACGTGCCACCACCAGCCAACATCCATTTACTGTCCAACTTCAAACCCACAGAACCAACTTTTCATCTTCTTCATTTATTCATTCAACTGCCATTTTCTGGAACAACCTTCCTTCATATGTATTTCCTGAAAATTACAATCTACAGAAGTTCAAGTCCAATGTCAACAAATATCTTCTTTTGTCTTCTCAACCTTCAACCCAAGCACGGTACTAAGTACTATAGGTTCTAATACCTCTCGTGTTTGGGGTTCACATAAAAAAAAAAAAAATTTTCCTCAATGACTTCAAGGAGAAAGGCTCAACCAAATGATATTGTTAAACCCTGGACAAATTAAGAATGGCTGTTCAAAAAGAAGCAAGGGATCCTTCAAGAAGAGATGCTTTTATTGCATGATCTCAGGTTTACAGTTTGAGGTTTACATAAAAAAAAAAAAAAAAAAGGATTTAAACTTGTTGTGGCCCTAAGCTATAACATGTATGAGGCCATTCCCTCTTACAGTTAATCTGTGATAATATTAAAAATGGATTTTTTTTAAAGATGGAGTGAGGCTCCTTGTAATGTGAGGCCCTAGGTTGTAGCTTGTTTAGCTTATTTGTAAATCCGGCCCTGCTTCTCCAAACTATCATATTAAATTTTAATTTATTTTTTAAGCTCAAATTACTTTTAATTTTTAATACAAACAAAGTTGTCAATTATGTAAGTTTCACCTTTTTTTTTAAATTTAACCTTGTGATTTTGCTATTGCACCATCACAAAACACCAAAAGACCAAACTGAAAACTATTTCCTGTGCACAGTTATAGTTATACAAGAGACATTTGAAAAATTTGTGTGGCCCAAGTATGAAGGGTTTATCTGAGGAGTCTAGCAACATATTACTTTTCAACATAGTTCCCTTTAGACTATGTTGATACACTTTTGCCACCGATGCTGCAATGTGTTGATTGATACAAACAAATTACCTACAAACAGATAGTAATATTTCTCTCTTCAGCTGAGCGAATGAACTCAGCTGTTGACAAGTACTCTTCTTTCAGGGAATGCACATACTGCTAATTGGCCAAGAAATTTACCAAATTATTTTATTATAAATACCAAATGATGCTGATGCTGTATAAGCTTGCTTCCTTCCATCATTCTACTAATACCATATTCCCCTATATAATTATAGTTCTATTTTCTGGACTTTCTGGACTGTTCCCATTGCTGCAGATGATTCTCCTGTGGATCAAAGTCATATTGCACTGACTGTAAAAATAACTGTAACGTGTATTTGAATACTATTCTGCAAGAGGAGTATGTGTGTGTGTGTGCATGCAAGAGTATATGTGTACATGTGCAACACGCAAAGAGTGAAGAAGTTATGCAAAAATTTGTATAACTGCTTCACGCTTTCCAATGCAATTAAGCAATGTCTTCTTAAGAAAAGAGTTGATACTCTGAAGGAATTAAATCGGGAAACTCCCATGTATCTGACTGCAAGGATGGATAACCAGCATCAGAAGGCACTGATCTCACAAGTTCTAATTCTGGGCAATTAATAGAGAAAGAGAAGCATATAAGGTGTGAGGTTATCTCAGTAGGACCAGAGTCTTCAGCTTGTGACAGAAGTTAATGATATTGTAGAACAATTATCATCTTTTAATGTGAAAGGTGATATTTTTACATACAGGTACTAATGATATTAAGGTAATGTTTATAAAAAGTAATGAATTAGGGCTCAATGTGAAAATGTCTGAAATTTTGCCAAGACATGATGGCAATGGATGAATGGCCCAAGCCATGTCAATTAATTTATCCTGAAAAGATTGTGAAAAACTTGTAGGATATAATTTTTTTGCAGCATGACCCCTTTGACAGAAGGACTGCTTTTGTAGATATCTGATATCTACAAGAACAAAGATGTTAAGTTGCCAAAGCAGTGGTAAGATCTTCCAAGAAACTGCTAGTCTGGGAGGATACACAGACCAGTTTTACCAAGTCAAATCTAGTACTACTTTGAGCGACCCTGTTTGGCCATATAGTAACTTTGAAAGTAGTAAGAGTGCAGTGCATTACAGTTATTTGGGCCACTGGTTAATTGGAGCAACAGTTTATTTGGGCCAAATCTTAAAGAACAGAACCTAATCAAGAAAATAGCCAGGGTTTTCTCCGCTTAATTGGGACAGGAGACTGCAGCACTCAAGATTACCCTATGATTGTCTCCGAACATACCACATGGTCCGGTTGGATTTCTGGAGGTCACGACCATAAAAACAATTAGCAGTTTCCGGTTTATTGGGCTTTTCTGTCATGCAATCTATTATAAATGGATAGTAAACTCGATCATATTGAATTTGCGATAATACCGACAGTTGGAATTCTGTGGGTTTTTTACATTATGGTGAAATGTGTTTCCCCTTCCATGAAATCTTCAATCATACAAAAAACATAAATAAATTTTCAGAATCTTCTCTTCATTCCTATTTTTTAAGCTTTGTAACTTGTTACTCCATTCTCACTTGCGCATATCATGTTAGATGCGATTTGTGTGGGCTGTGTTCTTTGTTATTGACTGATTATCTTTTTTACTGTTTTAAATTTTAACCCCTCCCCCAAATGACAGTGAACAGAAATATCAACTAGTTAGTATGTACATATAACAGTACGTATTAATTAAGCTATGCACGTAAGTGTAAATTTATTTTTATTTTGCTAACCTGTGGAAAATATTCTTCCGATTTTCACATATTATTTAATTTTTTAATTGGTAAGGTAATAAAAAGTAAATCTGTGCTTTATATCTTTACTTTTATAGCATCTGGATAATATTCCTCCTATTTTTTCTTATTAGAATCGCAGTTTAATAGAATTAAAATTCAATTCACAAACATGATCACAGTGACTGGTGCTTACTACATTATCATATAGTGAATGGTACTTTACTATGGTGAGTCCATCATAACGTGATCTGATTGTACAGAGAATAAATTGTAAATTAAAGCAGGGATCCACTGCATTTTTAACAATGTACGTGAAACTTCGCATAATTTGGGAAGCCGCTTAATCAGACTAAAATGCGCTAGTCCCAATGTGTCCCAAATAACCGGAATCGACTGTAGTAGAAAACCTGCTAGAGTTGTGTAACATATACAATAAGAGTTCGAACTGGCTTCACAAGAAAATAGAATGTCACTGAAAAGTTTTCAGAAAGTACTAAAACTAATCAAAATTAATCAGAAAAAGTCCTGGAGAAAATGCTGCCAGAAGCAACTACGCAGGATTTGATAGAGATACAAAGAACATAAAATTAATGACTTTTACATTACTTCTGGCATTAGTATTTATATACTAATGCTAGAAATATAGTTAATAAATGTGTTGAAAACTGGTTAAACTGATTAATAACAAAATAACAAGGATAATCAGCAACATAGTGCCATTCTAATATCATGAATGCAGAATTCAAATAAAGAGCAAATTGGCAGCCTTGTTATGGCATGGTATTGTTTCTGGAAGGATTGAATTGATTCATCCTTATCCCTAAAACTTAAATGTTGGAAAATGAAACTTTTCCAGCCATCCTCAATCAATAGGGCAAATCTCTGGAATATTTCCAGTAAGATAGGGCACACTCTCATTACAGCCATATATATGTAGTGGCCATTCCATTGTTCCCAATCCTGTGTTGATGAACATTTTCATCAACACAGGATTGGAAACAATGGAATGGCCACTACAATTCCCTTTTTCGGTCCTTGAGGTGGTCACAGACATTATCTCAGATATGCCAGACAAGCGGTACTTGCTACCTGGAAGTCTAAAACACTAATGGAACTGATATTCGGGTGACACTCAAATCAAGTGGACCCAATTTCGGTGAAGTCCGGACGGTCTGTAACAGCCAAATCCTCTGCTTGCACCTTCACGATGGTGGGACTGTTAGTAATCCTGGGTATAACCTCCATGCACAAGTACATAGTGGGTGACCACCCAGGTGTGAACCAACGTAAGCAGGGGTTGAGGCGTGGCCCAACACCACATGGAGGAATGCTGCCCCTCTGTGTTACCAGGCAGTACCAGGTGGTAGATGACTCTCATCAACCAGTGCAATACCACCACTTTGCTTATTGGAGGCTTGAAGTGGTGGAACCCATGTTTAGTCTCCAGAGCTAAGTTCCGGTCAACCCTACTCCATCTCTTTCATCACTCAGTATGATTGATGACTTTTGAGATTATGATGAACATCATGGCGAGATCCAATATTCCTTACATTTCGAGGGTACAGCTCTAAAACGGTGTTCGCAGGCCGGCCACTAGTTAGTACACCGGACCGAACCTATTGGTAACTCTTTAGAATGCTTCCAGATCAGCTAGTGTATAATCTTGCTACCTCTACTCTGCTAGATAGTGACTGGAGTCCGAGTAGTGTGTATGTGGGGTGCATTGTCGAGGCCACATTATGTCAAGGATCTGGGTATATTCTTACCATGTGTACGCCATATCCAAAAATTTCAATACAGCAAAACCGTAACTTCATACAGCATGTCCCACCCACTTTTTCTTACTATTGAATACACCATGAATTGTCAAACTAATAGAGTAAGCTTATCTGGGAAAACATCTAAACTTCCCAAACACTTCGTAATTCATTTCACAAATATATGTGGTCTCAATTCTAATCTCAACGATGTCCATTTCCACTTGCAGTCTGCCAAACCTCATGTACTTTTTCTGACAGAATCTCAGTTATTGGTTGATTCAACTACTGCTCATCTCAGTTGCCCAAATTATTCACTGTATGATTCCTTTCGCCTCAAAGGTGGTACTTGTGCATATGTCCGTTCTGATATTCCCTGTCAAAGACTTGGTAATTTGGAATCACCTCTTTTCAATCTTCTCTGGCTTAAAATTTCTCTACCTCATTGTGTCAAATTCATCTGTTGTCTCTACCATTCTCCCAACTCCACTAATCACTTGGAGCTCTTTGACTTCCTCTCTTTGCAACTTGACTTTCTCCGGTCCAACTTTCCTAACAGTGAGGCAATTTTTCTTGGTCATTTTAATGTTCACAACGCCAGCTGGCTTCCGTTTTCTAGTCACACAGACCCAACTAGTCAAGATACTGAGGCTTTTGCAATTACTAATGACTTTACACAGATTGTTCATTTACCTAAAAGAAGACAGAACAATCCTAACCATATAGCAAACACACTTGATCTTTTTCTCACAAACAACCCTTCTAAGTACACAATCGAAGTGAGAGGTCCTTTAGGCACCTCAGATCACAACTTGGTGATTGTCTCTTCTCCAATGGAGCCTTTATCTCATGGCTATTCCAAACCTCGTATTGTTTGGCATTACAAGGATGCAAAATGGGATGACCTGTAAGATTGGTTTTCATCTTTTCCTTGGTCGGATTACTGTTTCAAAACTTTTGATGTCAACGTTGGCTCAGATCGTGTCAGTGCAATTATTCTTGCAGGAATAGAATCCTTTATTCCACACTCCACTTTAAAATCTCGTCCTTTACCTAAACCTTGGTTTTCCAATAAATGTGCTAAGGCTGTTCAAGAGAAGAAAGTTGCATATCGTAATTGGCTAGTTTCTAATTCTTCAGTTTGATTTTTTGCCTACACCAAAGCTCGCAACAATTGTAAAGCAGTTATTAATCAGTCCAAACTAGAGTTTGAACAGGCTAAAAGTAGAAAACTTGCTTCTTGCCCTAATGTTAGCCGAGCATTCTGGTCTCTTGCCAAAGCTATTGGCTGCAACTTTTGCCCATCTCTGCTCCCTTCTCTGTCCAAACCAGATGGTTCTTTTGTCACTTCAGCCAAGGATAAAGCTGACCTGCTAGCATCCCATTTTTTCTTCCAACTCATATATTAATGATCTTGGTAAAACACCTCCCACCTGTATAAGGCAATGGTCAGGCCACGCCTTGAGTACTGCGTACAGGTCTGGAGGCCTCATTTTAGGAAGGATGTAGATTTACTTGAGCATGTACAGAGAAGGGCAACAAGATTGGTGAGGGGAATGAAGGGATTCTCTTATCAAGAGAGGCTTAAATTCTGCAAATTGCAGTGACTGGAGACTAGGCACCTGTGCGGTGATCTGATTGAGGTGTATAAGGCCTTGAATGGGTTCAGCATGCTGAATTCTGATGGGATCCTCCCACTTGTTCAGATTACAAACCTAAGGGGGCATAAATTCAAATTAAGAAAGGACAGATGTAGAATAGATGTGCGGAAATTTGCCTTTAGCCAGCGGAGCGGTTAATTGCTGGAACAAACTTCCATCTGTCGTTGTGGAAGTTGATAGGTTGAATAAATTTAAGGAGGAACTGGACAGGCATTTGGAGGGAATGGTGTGATTTTTTTTTTTTTTTTTCTTTGGCTGATGTTGCATAAACTCATACACTTGCTTTCTTGCATCACATGCCACTACTACTACTACTACTACTACTACTACTACTACTACTATTCTCAACACGTTCCATTCAATGCCTCCTGTGGTCTTCCGTCAAAAGGATGTCAGAAGGATTTTGACGAATCTTGATGCTAAGAAAGCTCCAGGTCCCAATGGTATTTCTCCACTTGTTCTCAAAATCAGGTATACAAACCTATATACAGTATTCTTGATGTAGTGTCACCCACTGCTTTCTACATCGGGATAATCACATCCATAGGATGTTCTAGCTTGTTCGTGTTACTCATAATATTTCACGTCAGCCTGTACAATTACCACTAAATCATTTTCGTACTCCACTACTTCAGTCCAGTACCACCAAGAATGAATGTTATTCTTGGATTAATGCTACCAGATTAGAAACCCTTATCACTTTACCATTCCTTTATCCATAGTAGTAACTTTGCACCTATGCTACATTGCTCCGATTCATACAAAAATCATACATATGGTACAGCAACAAAGGCTGTACTGAAATCTAAGTATATAATGCCAAAATTATTCTTTGCATCCAGTTCCTATGTAATAACCACATAATTGGGGTAATTATGTTATAATGGGGTAATAATTCTTTTGTTGTATATGAAAACATAGTAGCTAATCAGTGGACATCAGATTGTATGCATGGTAGCTAATCAGTGGACATCAGATTATAAAAAAACAAGTTAAATATGTGTAAAATATACTAATATATGCACCAAAATGCTAATACATGCACTACAATTTTGACATTTATTACTCATTTATTACAATTAATTGAAACACAATTTATGATGTGATTACAAAGGAACTGGATGCAAAAAATAATTTTGATATCACATACTTGGATTTCAGGAAAGCTTTTGACACTGTTGCACATGGAAGACTACTGTACAAATTGGAGCAGAATGGTATTAAGGGTAAATTGCTACAATGGATAAAAGGATGGTTGAGTAGGAGAAGACAGAGGGTGGTAATCAATGGGTGCTGCTCTTCGTGGACTAATGTTATTAGTGGAGTCCCACAGGGTTCACTGTTGTTTTGTATATTTATCAATGATATTGATGAAGGTATATCAGGCTTAGTGTCGAAGTTTTCAGATGATACAAAGGTTGGCAGGGTTGTTAATGACAGTAATGGCAGTGTGCTACTGCAACAGGATCTAGAAAATTTGGGCAGATGGGCTGAGAAGTGGCAACTGAAGTTTAATCTTGACAAATGCAAAGTACTGTGCATATGGGTAGAAGTAACCGCAGAGAAACGTACCAACTGTGTGGTACTACACTTAAGGTGTGTAGAAAATGAAAAAGACCTGGAAGTAATTTGTGCAGTCAGATATGAAGTTTTCTGAGCAAATGCAGACAGGCTGCCAGGGCAGTGTCATGGGGTTTTGTCAATGATATAACTTGAATTAACAATGAATTTTTGCTAGCAGGAAAAAGTAGGTGATTTGTCCCTCTGTATAAGGCAATGGTCAGACCATGCCTCAAGTACTGTGTACAGGTCTGGAGGCCTCATTTTAGGAAGGATGTAGATTTGCTTGAGCATGTACAGGAAGGGCGCAACAAGATTGGTGAGGGGAATGAAAGGATCCTCTTACCAAAGAGAGGCTTAAGTTCTGCAAATTGGAGTGGATGGAGACTAGGGTACCTGCGAGAGTGATCTGATTGAGGTGTATAAGGCCTTGAATGGGTTGTGAGCACACTGAAATTCTGATGTGGATTCTTCCACTTGTTCAGGATTACGAACCTAAGGGGGCATAAATTCAAATTAAGGAAAGACAGATGTAGAATAGATGTGCGGAAATTTGCCTTTAGCCAGCGGGTGGTTAATTGCTGGAACAAACTTCCATCTGTCATTGTGGAGTTGATAGGTTAAATAAATTTAAGGAGGAACTGGACAAAACATTTAGAGAGAAATGTTTTATAAATTTTTTTTTTTTTTTTTTGGGCTGATGCTGCATAAGCTCATACACTTGCTTTCTTGCATCACGTGCCATTACTACTACTACTTGTATGCACTAAAAAAACAAGTTAAATATGTGTAAAATATACTAATATATACAACCAAAAATGCTAATACAATGCACTACAATTTTTACAAATTTATTACAATTAATTGAACCACAATTTTATTTGTATTCAACATTTTAAAGTAATAAAACCATTTATGAAAAGTTTTCACATCTTTTTAAAAAGTTCCCCCTTTCAAAATGACACCTGAAATTATTTTTGTTACAATACACAATAATATATTTCTTAAAGTGTCCATCATAAATTTCTGGCATTTATTGTCCAAGATCATTTTTATACTCCGAAAAACGACCTTCTTATGTCTATGGAAGTGACTTGGCTAATTTTAAAATGTGAGCTTTTTAAAGTCTCTACCTGAAATGGAAGTTCATGTCCTTTTCCCATTTATAAACTCATCTATGTTCCTTAAAGTATGAAATCCAGAGTTCTTTTCTAAAACATTATTGTATTATCTTCTTGTTTCTTCTCCTATGCCTCCAGGCAGGTGTGAAATATGCAATTCAGCTTTTTTCCATCTGTCCAATTGTGCTGCTTAAAGAAAATCCTCCACATTTCAAGTTTGATTATATAACTAGGTAACTAGCTGAAATGGATCTGGAATGAACAATAAATGTTTTTATAGCCAAAGAATCAGACAGCACTACAAATTGCTGCTGAATGCATACTCAGGAATCAACTGTCTCAGGAAATCAACAAATTCTTTTATAGAATCAAATTTTTTAGCATAAAAAATGAAGCTGCTTGTTACCTCATGCTCCCCATCTTGTGAGAACAGAATGAGGTGGGAGAGGAAGAGTAGGTAGTATATTTCTGTAACCCTATTCTTGAAGGCACTTTTGACAAAAATCTTTTTTATACTAGAAAAAAGTTTGTTAATTTCACCAAAATTCTCAAATTCTCCTGAATTGCCTCTGTCAACCTACATAAGCCATGGGCTAAGCAAATAATGTGGATAAGATCTGCATAGAAAACTTGTAATGCAGAAACAGTTTTTACTATATATGAAGCAGCATCACTAACAAAAATATAGACTTTTTTGCTAAGGGTCAATTCTGGCCATAATAACTGCAAAGAATCATCACAAAATCTTGCTATTGTAGAGTAATTCACTGTTTTATGCAGCATCAAAGTGGCTTAAAGAATGAAGTGTAACTGCATACAATGAGATCACTTCCTCAAACAATTCATACCATTCTCCTTCACTGGAAAAAACATTTGAATTGTTGTGTTCATATGAATGGTACTTTTTAAAACAGCTATCTTATTTTATGTTATTTGGTTTTTTTTTTTTTAGGAGCATTTAGCAACTAAGGCCATATTGCTCCAGGGATATGCGGTGGTCATTTCCCTGACCTTTCTGCATCCTCCGTATTTGGTGGTCACGAGCTCGAACCCTGGTCTAATCAAGAAGCGTGTGCTACACACTGCTGCTCCTGCCCACCTGGCTACGGAGGCGCCTGAAACAGCTATCTATGGCTCCCAGACTTATAGGATATGATGATGTATTACATTGGTTTTAAAAAATGGGATAAGGCACACATCTTGTAACTATGAAGTCTAAGAAAACTTTTATTGCAAATTTGTCTTAGTAGTGGCCAAATGATACAAATGAAGCAAGCTTATCCAGAAACAGCAGACAAAAAAACTAATTACGAAATTAGTAATTTGTCTAATTCCTCCTTTTAAATTAATTTAGACTATTCACTTCTACAATACCAGATGGAATTTTGTTCTAAACAATCAATTACTCTCTGACTGAAAGCAAATTTTCACATATCTATCCTGCAACCAACCTTTTCCAATTTAAATTTATGTCCCCATATGCATGTGTCATCTGAAGTTACACACAAGGGGACATATAAAGGAAAAATTTTTTTAAATTTGTATTACGGCATTTATGAATTAATGCAGATAATGCAAAGCATCTGCATTAATTCACATTAAGATGAAAATCTTTGGTAATATAATACCATTTTAAAAATCGATTTTTTGTTGTACAATGTATATGAATTTAACTTGAAATATAATCATTTTCCTTCTAATTATAACACTTGAACCATTTTGCACAATACCTATAAAACCGAGCTGACAAAAAATCTAGTATCATCCAGTCTTTCTTTTCACTCAGCTGTCCTGTATGCATATTTCTTCATTGTTGTAATATATCCAGGTTTGGAAAGTATGTAGTATGTCATCTTCCAACTGTTAAAATATAATAGTAAATAAATTGTTGTAACCTTTTTTGAAAATTCTGGAAAGTTAATAACAAAAAGTTATTATACACTAATAATCAAGAAACGAGACAGCAATGTTCAGAACACAAAAAACTTATATAGACTAGTGTGCTTTATGTCTCAACATGGTAGTGGTTGTGTGTGGTGGGGAGGGGAGGTTGTTGCTGTCTAGCTTCCTAAATACACAAAGCTTTACTTGAATAGTTTTGGAAATAATAGGGGTTGTTGATGCAAAGTTAAAAGAAATGTGCTGACAGAGGGGGCATCAGCATTGTTTGTTTGTTGTTTGTTTTTTTTTTTTTAGGCGCATTAGCAACTAAGGCCATATTGCTCCAGGAATATGCGGTGGTCATTCCCTGACCTTTCCGTATCCTCCGTATTTGGTGGCTCACGGGCTCGAACCCCAGTCTAATCAAGAAGCATGTGCTACGCACTGCTGCTCCTGCCCACCTGGCTACGGAGGCGCCATAGAGTGTGTTGTAATCAGTCGACAGTGAGCAGATTTCTTTCCAAACTCAAGAATACTGGTTCTGCTGATAGGAAAAAAGGAACCGGACGTAAACGAGTCTCTACACCAAAACAGGACTACGTTTTGAAGCGCTTATGCCTGAAAAACCGTAAAGCTTCTTCATGTGAGCTGAAAATAGAATGAGAAGAACATACAGGAGGTAGCAAGAGCAGTAACAGTCAAAAGACACTTCTTCAAAAATGGACTTGTAGCCCGTTGTCCTAAGAAGCCCCTCCTCACACAAAAAATGAAAAAGGACCGATTAATTTGGTAAAGGAACATGTCAAATGGACCCTGGAGCAGCGGGAGTCAGTTATTTTCTCAGATGAGAAGAAATTCAACCTGCATGGCTGTGATGAGAGACAAACGATTCGCTGTAGATGTGGTGAACAATACCATCCAGACTGTATGGTGTCTACAGTGAAATTCCCTACCAGCCAAATGATATGGGGATGCATTTTGTATCGCGGAGTTTGGGAGTTTGGTCACCTGCAGTTTATAAAAGGTTCCGTAAATGCCAATGGATACCTGGCTATATTGGAAGGGAAATTGCTGCCAACCATTAGAGACCATTTTGACCTGCCAAGTAACTGCATCTATCAGGATGACTCTGCTGCTTGTCATTAGGCAAAAAGTGTAAGTAGGCACTTCTGTAGTTACTTTTGCTTCATTTCTGTATTAGAAGTTCAACAGTAATGTGTTTACATTTGTTACAGGTGAAAAAATTGGTTGGAAGAATGGTCCATTACGACTCTTAACTGGCCAGGAAACAGCCCGGACCTGAATCCTATAGAGAACTGTTGGCATCGTGTGGAATCTGCAGTTTTCAGAAAGAAACCAAAGGCCCTTCGTGAACTTCAGGAAGCCATAATTCCTGGGGGCGCCTCCGTAGCCAGGTGGGAAGGAGCAGCAGTGCGTAGTACACGCTTCTTGATTAGACCGGGGTTCGAGCCCGTCACCACCAAATACGGAGGATGCGGAAAGGTCAAGGGAATGACCACTGCATATTCCCGGAGCAATATGGCCTTAGTTGCTAATGCTCCAAAAAACAAAAAAACAAACAACAACATAATTCCTGGTTTGAATCACGAACTATCAGTTGATTTATCTTCAGAAATTGATCTTGCCAATGCCTCAACAGTGTGTTGCTGTCATCAGGGTCAGAGGTGGTTCAACTAAATATTAGTTTGCACCTGGTGAACTTTTCATTTTGTTTTCCATTTAAAATGACAAACTGAAGCAAATTGAGGGCTTCCGATAACAAATCAACCATAACTGTCGTGTTTAACAAAACTGTTGTATAAAGGTTGCAAATGCTCATTTTGGAATATTTTGAGAGCAAATATCAAATATTACTTAGCTTTGCCTTAACTATTAATAAATATCTTTTGTTTATATTTCTATTTGTGATGCTAGTCATTAAAAAATTCATTAGAAAATAGAATTCTACATGTGCCTATCCCTAATCTTGTTGGGCTTTTTCAGTATGAGAGATAACACTGCTATTTATTTGTAATCACTGCCATACCAAAATGGTTATTACAGGAACCGGCTGTCCCTTCAGCAGAGGATAACTAGGCACCATTGGTGAAAACCCACTGATGAGAAGTTCCCAACCAAAGGTAAAACAATTCCAGAACACTCAAATTTAGGTAAGCTACTCATTACAAATAAACAGCAACATATCTCTTCTTTATAAGGAAATGCTATTTATTTGTAGTGTAAGGCCTAAGACAACTTGCAATAATCTGCTTTACGATATTAGATGTTTAATATTTTATACTGATAACAGTAAAATTTATGTGGCAGATTTAATTGAATTTTAACTATAAATATACATTCAAATAAGCAGATGCAGAATTTAAAAGTTGGAGTAAAAATTTGATTACTAACCTGAACATAAAAAGTACCTTTGGCTTGTGCATACATCATTAGATATGCAAAGTCCAAATTTTGTTTTGTTCGCCATCTGCAACAATAACAACAAAGTTACACACTTTGCTTGTCAAAAATGCCAATTATATAAAATATGGAGAGGGAGATAAAGGTGTTAATATATTTATTGTAAATTTATTCAGCCTTATGTTGAATGGCAACAGCTGTTGAAGCAACACTATTCTTAATTAAGCTTTCCCCTTGCCTAGTATTTACCCAGTTTTTTAATTATTACTATTATGACTTTTTCTCCTAATGGGATTTGTTCCACCCCTGGCAGGTACTGGTACCGAGTGCATGGGGTGGTTGATTGTGTCTGGTTACTACCATTATTATTATTACTGTTGGTCAAGGAACTATCCTATAGGTGTTCAGGATCACAGCTTTCTGGAGTTTCACATAAGTGTCTCTGGGAAGCTTATTGCCGCTAGGTTCTTATGGAGACTTTAGCACCACACCGGTGGTTGACACGGTGATCATTGCTTGTTCCATATGGCACATTTCTTTGACTTCCTCTCTTAATTCTGTGTATTTCCTAATCTTTTCCTTGTAGATTTTCTGGTGGTTGATTTTCTTGATTGACATAGTGGTGCTGGGCAACACTATGTCAATCAAGTAGGTATTCATTTCCTTCTTGTCAATGAGGATTATGTCTGGTCTGTTGTGTGGGATTGTCTCGTCTGTTATTATGGCACGGTCCCAGTATAGTGACATAGTGTAAAAAAACATTATGGAAATACTAAAGTCTTGAAACTTTATTAGACATGTTGGACAGACAACTTGTGTAGTCAAGACCTGCTAACAGGTCTCAACTACACGAGTTGTCTGTCAAAAAGGTCCCAGTATAGTTTGTGAGTGGGGGGGGGGGTCTACTACAGCCAGGATTCATACTTTTAATACAGTAAATTTTTTTCTTTTTTATCAATTGGTATTTTTGGGCTAGGTTCTGATATATTATGCTGGTGGCCTGGTCATGTAGAGTAATCACGGCATGCAGGGTGGTTACCCTGCATGCTGTGGTGATATGCTAGATTGTTTCTATGGTCAGGCAGCACCATCAACTTGTGTCATCTGCTACTCTGTGGTCCTTGGCACTGCATTTCTTGTAGTTCCTGATGTTGATCATGTGTTCTTGGATGGAGAGCATGAATCGTTTTGCCTTGAGGAAGAGCCTCCTGTTCATGAGCCATGCACTGTAAGCCACCTTATGGAGGTCTTGATGGAGGTCACTGTAGTGTCTGCCATGGAGTGCCTTCTTCACCCGTCTTTCTTTGTTTCTTCCGTGTGAGTGGGGTATGCTTATTGAGGTTCAGTGGTCTGTGCCATTTGTCTATCTTCCTTATGGCTTGGTAAATTTGTGATGTGTTTTTCTGGAAGTAATCCCTCAGGTTCTTAATTATCTTCTTCTGTTGCTGAATGATGTCTGTTGTCAAACCCCTCCCTCCTCTTTTCCAGGCTATAGTCAATCTTTTGATGGCTGACTTCGGATGGTGCTGGCTGCCTTAGTCTTCATTATTCTGGTTGATCTCAATCTCCTTCAGCTTGGTTTAGCCCAATCTCCAATAGTCCTGAAGGAGAATATTAGTACTGGGTATGCATAGGTGTTTATGGTTCTGATCATGTTCCCACCATTCAGCTGTTTTTAGCAAGCTCCTCAGTCTCTGATGGTATTTCTCAGTCAGATGGGCCTTGATTTCCTTGTGTTCTAATTTTTGAGCCTAAATCATCCCTAGATATTTGTAGGTCTCTTCCTCTGTCACTGCTTTAATCTCTTCACTGGGTTTCTCCAATGCCATCTATAGGCCTTGCATTTGTCTAGGTTAAATTGTATCCTGATGTCAATGCTGAACTCTTTGGTGACCCAGAGTAACTATCGGAATTATTCTCTGCTGCCATACAGAGGTTGATGTCATCCATGTTCATCAGGTGAGAGAGGGTGTTCAGGTTCTTCCTCCCTTCTTTTAGGATATATCTGTACTCTGTCATGGCTTCATTCTCTTTACCAGTCTCAGATCACAAGTTTCTCCGATGAAATCCATAGGTCTTGTCTAGGTCAAACTGCATCCTGATGTCAATGCTGAACTTTTCTGTGATCCAGAGTAACTACTGGATTTATTTTCTGTTGCTGCATAGAGTTTGATATCATTCATGTTCATTAGGTGAGAGAGGGTGTACAGGTTCTTTCTCTCCCTGGAAGATTCCTCTTCTGATGGGAATCAGGCTGGTTGTGATCTTCTTGATCAGATCATTTTCCTTGATGGTGATCCTCCACTTTGCCATTGTTACTTCTAGGAATTGTGTTAGATTAGGGACTTTGTAGATCCTCAGTATCTCTATCAGCCAGCTTGGAACAAGGAGAAAAATTCCTTGTGGTGGTCGACATAGGCCGTATACAGGTTCTTCTTGTAGGCTTGCTCATTAACTGCCGCATCAATGATCAATTGCTATCTGCTTATATCGATTCTGCTGCAGGACCATGATGTTCTGGCTGTCCAAGTGATCTGATATCTTTTGGTTATACAGCTCAGGATCTTGTACACTGTTGAGAGACAGGTGATCGGTCTGTACTTTGATTGGTTTGCAGTTTCATTGTACTTAACCTACAGATAAGCGATTCCTTGAATCAGAGACTCTGGGATTGTGTCAAGTTGACTTATCATCTGGGTGAACTGCTCTCCTTTGTGTCTGTGTGTATGCAGCTGAACCTCTTGCATCGGTAGTTATGGATGTTATCTGTCCCTGGGGTTCCCTGCCAATTGTGAGATTTCCCAGTCAACTGTTGTATTTCTTCCTCCTGAATCTCCCATTCTGTCATCTCCTGTATCTCCTTGGTTTTCTTTCAATCTAGTTCAATCCAGGAGGGCACGGCCATTACGGCTAACTTTGCTGCTCCATAAGCTGCCCCAAAACTCCTCAAATACTTTCTAGTCCAGGGGGGGAGGGGGGAGGCAGACTGCTCTCCTTCCCTTTTGCCCAGTGTTCCTGCAGAACTCTCTGGTTTTTTCAAGGTCCCTTGCCAAGTGCAAGGAGGGGCTGCTTGAGGATGGATCAGGTACTCTTTGTTCCTCAAATTTGCAGTGGGTGATGTCTTTTTTTGAGGATGGTCTTCACTTTTCTAATCAGATTCTTACTTCAGTTATCCCATTGGTAGTCAGTCACTCTTAGCTCTTTATCTTCTGCTATAGCCTTCTTTCCCAGGCTGGTGGTTCCTTGCCTTTGTATTTTGTTTTCTGTTGGTCTTTGATTTCTTTTCTATTCATCCTGGTAACTGCTACAGTGGCAGAGTAAATGACTGTGAGGATGGCATCTAGTGTTACTTCATTGTTGTTGAGGTAATCCAGTATTTTTCACTGATTGAGGTGGTCTGTGACTTACAAGATTCTGTTGGGTCTCTGTTTCGGTATGGTGTGAGTCTTTGTGGGGTCCATTCTCTCAAATTCTGCTAGGGCCTTTTTCCACTATTCTTCTATTCTGGATATCATGACCTTGTCTGTTTTCACTTTGGCTGCTCTGGGTTGTACTTCTTGTACTTTCTGTTCCTCTTCTAGTTCTGGTTTTGTTTCCATGTTCTTTGTAGCTGGTCGCTTATATCCTGCTTGATTTTTTCCAAGATTGCAGGAACTATCAGTTTCTTCGTGATAATGCTCCATCTCTGGTCTGCTCTTTACTGTTTGGCAGACCTGAACAATCAAGAACTGTACCTTGAATACTGCATACATATCTGGAGGCCTCATTTTAGGAAGGATGTAGAGTGGCTGGAATGAGTACAGAGAAGAGCAACGAGATTAGTGAGGGGAACAAAGGGATGCTCTTACAAAGAAAGGCTTAAGTTCTGCAAACTGCAGTGTCTGGAGACTAAGCATGTGCAAGGTGATCTGATTGAGGTGTATAAGGCTTTGAATGGTTTGAATGGCAAGCTCAATATTGATAGGATTCTTCCTCTTGCTCAGATTATGCACTTGAAGGGACATAAATTCAAATTAAGGAAAGACAGCTGCAGAATAGATGTGCAGAAATTTGTATTTAGCGAGCGAGTGGTTGATTGCTGTAAAAACAACCATCTGTCATTGTGGAAGTTGGTAGCTTAAATAGATTCAAGGAAGAATTGGACAAACGTTTGGAGTAAACAGGTGAAATGGCTGATTCAGTATAAGGCTGATTCAGTATAAGCTTGCTTTCTTGCATCATATACTACTAATGCTAAACAACTGTGTGCAAACTTCATCCTGTACCTTGTCACATCGGTCTCTAGCTTGGTTACTTTATAACATGCTCACATGATGAATGTATTCATTTTGTTGCTGTACTTCATACACGTTGGCATTTTCTTCCTTTCTGGATGGTCCGTAGACCAACTGAAAGTGCTTCGCAGGAAGCAATTCCAGTTGGTTGGGCTGGATTGTCTTGCCCCCTTCCCTTGGGGCAGCCATACAGGGGACAGTACCACTTGCTCCACTGACTTCCTTGCGAGACAGTCTCCACTTTTCGAACCAACCTCTCTGTCTAAGGCCTGAATGTGAGTGGCTTTATCCTGGACCACACAATGCAGCATGTTCAATATTTCTACTTGTCATCTTCATCCAGCTATGGAAGTGGACCCTCTTAGCTTTGGATTTTTGTATCCATTAGTGAGGGTAGTTATTGGGAGAGACACTAGATGGTGCCATTCTCTGCTTCAGCCGCCACTTTGACCTTAGAATAGGTAGGTCCAATGAAATGACTTTCACAATTTGTTTTTTCCCTCGTGTTTTTTTTTTTCCACAACAGGATCTGAACTTATTATTATTATTGTTATTACATGTGTGTGTGTGTGTGTGTGTGTTTATACAATTTGAACAGTATTTCAGTTACAAGTATACTAATGCTGGTTACAAAGGAACATCCAGAATTTAAATGTCTATTATTACAGGATTATTTATTCAATTTTTATTATTTTTATTTGTTACAATCTGATGCAGAGATTAAGTTCTGAATGAGCTGGTTAGTATTACTATTCATATTGTCAAAATTAGACAAAGACAACATATCACTGGAGGAAAAAAAAAAACACTTTACCCACTCTGTCTATCCCTTCTAATAACTTTCGCAATACTTTAAATTTATTCAAACTACTACCTACTTCAAACACAGGAAGTGGAAATTCATTCCAATAATCAATTATTCTGTGGCTGAAGACAAATTTATGGCCTTGTTATCAGATGATATTTTCTTTGTCCTTCCTATCCATCATAACATTTTTTTTTTCTTATGTGGGGATGGTTAATCAGATTATCATAACCTAGTTATTTTAAAGCATGCCAATAGACCAAATAGGTTAAAGTTCAATGGTGAATTATTATTATTATTATTATTAGCAGCCATATGGTGCAAGGAAGCCTGAGGCTTATGCTGCACCAGCCAAAAAAAATAACCAAGTCACCCTGAGAGAGAGAGAGAGAGAGAGCAATGTAGAAAGGAATCACCAAGAAAGAGAAGAATGTGCAACAACTCTCACTGTAGCTATTATATGTTGTGATGATTAAACACAGAAGTATTAAACACTCTTAAGTATTAAAATTACCTACCTAACAAATCTACTATCTGGCCAGACAGATTTACCATCTTTGTTTTGAAGATGTATATTGTTAAGCCTAGTTTGACAAATACTGAGTACTGCAACCTTCCCTGTCATCTGGAGTTCATACCCAGGTTGCCTATCCCCAAGGTTAAAAATTTTGCAAAACCTGGAGACTTCTGGCTGAATACATTAAATATACTCCAAAAAAAAAAAAAAAAAGACAATAAGAAATTGCCCATGTTTAGATGAAAAAGAAATATTTATAAAAGAAAAAAATGTTTTAATAACAGTAACAATAATTACATTAATATATTTGAGGAATAATTAAACAGTACTGCAGTAAAATTAATCAAGAGCAACAAAAATAAATCATTATACAGTCAAATTTCATTAATACAAAGCTCAAGGGACCTAAATTTTCACGTTCTGTAATAACAAGGTCCCCCAAAAGTGTCAAAATTTTACCTTTTTTTTTTTTTTTTGGTACATACTACATATCAAAAAATAATAAATAATACAGCCACTCCCCGACTTACGTAAGGATTGCATTCCGTAAGTCAGAATTTTACATAAGTTGGAATTTCCCTAAATGCTTATGCAGCACTCGCAAATTTGATTGAAGAAAAAAAGAAATGTTCAATAAACATGCAAATAGAATTATTTATTAAATTTTTTTTATCTCATGCGCAGGAAAAATTACAAAAGTGTACAAAATTACAAAAATTTCAAAATTATAAAATAAAAAAAAAGAGAGAGAGGAGACAGGCATCAAGTTTTATCTTTCCGAGTTTCATTGCCAGAATTAACTCTCCAGCTGATAAGCATGGTGCTGCAGAAGTTGAGGGCTGTGGAGGGGTTTTTTGCAACACATCACAAAATTTCTCTGCAGCTGCAGAATCAGCACTGGCGACCACTGCAGATTTTAATGTTTTGGAAACCAGCACGATGCTTGAACCTATTAAACCACCCGTTGCTTGCCATGAACTTGGCTTGAGGTTCACTGTACTTATCCTTAATATCTTCATAAATACTTCTTGCTTTTGTTTGACTGGCCATTGGACTCAGGCACTTGCTTCTGAATCTGATTCTCAATCCATATTATTAATAACTTTTCCATCTCGATGTAGCACCTGAACGCTGTTTTGTGATCACTGTTGATCTTAAATGCATTGATCCTTAACACATTCTTTTATATGCGCACTGTCGCTTAAGATAGTATTCACTACTGAAGCAGCGAGACCTAATTTCCGTGCAATAGACAACAAACTTTGTCCTGCTTCGTACTTCTTAATTAATCATCTTCATTTCTAAATCAATTTTGTTTCATTTTCTAGCACTGCCAGCACTTTGCACTTTCTGTTGGTCCCTTTCCCTTCACCATTGTAATAAGTAAATAGGAATGAAGAGAAGATTCTGAAAATTTATGTTTTTCATATGATTGAAAATTTCAGTAAAGGGGAACTCATTTCACCATAATACCGTAACGTAAAAACCCACAGAATTCCAGTTATCAGTATCATTGCAAATGCAATAAGATCGAGTTTACTACCCATTTATAATAGATTACACTAACAGAAAAGCCCAATAAACCAGAAATTGCAAATTGTTTTATGGTAGTGATCTCCAGAAATGTGTTTTAGAAAAATAACACAAAGGCATTCAAAATTGATTCTTATAACAGAATGTATGATAACGATGAAAGTGTAGTGCAATTTCCATTATAAAAATGACCTTTTAGAAAGATAAACAGCTTAGTTATATAGTAAAAATTTCAACTTCCGAGGTCTTGGAATGAATTACCAAAAAAAAAAAAAAAAAAAAAAAAAACACCAATGTGTTATTGGGTTCACATTACAATATTTTCAAGATACCTCCATTTATTTCTACAGGATTCAAAATATGTTTGCACTGGCCGGAAAAGACTTACATAAAGTTGAATTTCCATAAATCAATTATTACTTTAACAATACAGTAACAGGAATAACATATTTTTTAAAGATTTTATTTTATTTGCAATATAAACTAAGAAAAAAGCTGTTAACAGAAATGAAAATATTGTACAGTATATATTTTGATATATACAATATTTTAGTATCACAGTAAAAAGAATTACAATCTTAATATAAAAGGAGACATACAAACCATTAACTTTTTAATAAAATAATCTAATTTAGAGAAAGAATCCAAAGTTGTTTGCACAGTTTTTGTCCTATATGCATTTTTTAACTACAGCAGAAACATTATCAAATGAAATAGTTGTTTCTTTAACAATGTTACTGCAGGCCAACACATTCTTTATTATGTTTAATGGATTTGGGGCATCTTTTTTAGATGGCAGTGTGTGCACTTCTTCACTTGCTGTCGCTGGTAACAAAAAAAACATTGTTTTGTTTGGTGCTCAGCAGCAATTTCGGTGTTGGCATTGCAGTAGTAGCAACTTCATCATCCACCTGCACAAACTCTTCAAATTCGCCAACAAAATCCATATGCTCCTTCAAATTCCTCCATTATTCAATGTTGTTATCACATTTGTCTGCTGGACCATGTTTTTCGATGATATTCTCTCCAAAGTCATTCTTTCTGAAGCAGTTTATTATTACGCTTGAGGCAATACTGTCCCAAGCAATAACAAGATTACAGATAGCCTCCGCAACATTCCAATTTGACTGCAAATTGTTCCCTCCTTCTATGTTGCAGATCAAAGTGCCTTATCAGGTGGGCTCTGTATGCTCTCTTAAAGTTATAAATAATGCCTTAATCCAGTGGTTGCATTAAACTGGTGGTATTTGGGGGGGGGGTTAAAAACAACAGCTGTATATTTGTCAACTTAAGTGTCATGGCAGAATGTGCTGTAAACAATCTAGAATCATCAAACTGCTCCTTTTTTCTGAAGCCATTCTTCTGTCCACTTTTGATAATCAAGACTGAAAAAGTTTGACCGTAAGTCAAGCACTTCTATTGGCTTCACAATCACAGGGAAGTTCGTTAACTGCTTTAAAACATCTTGGCTTGGAAAACTTATCAATCACAAGTGGGCACAGTTTTTGAACTTTGAAATGAAGTTCGAAAACAGTGCAGCAAAAAATAAGAAATTATTTTTGTTAAAGGCCTATAAATATGTGTTATTGTGGTTGAAAGTTCCATTTGTTTTATTACCTATAAATAAATATAGGCAATTACAACTTTAATGTTTTTATTTCTAAAGCTACTAAACCTTTTTTTTTTTTTTGTAATCTCCAGAACAGTATTTTTGATAAGTTTGAAAATCCAAACAAATCAGAAGTCTGAACTACCCCCAGTCCCAATTAATTTGATTATCGATGCTCTACTATACTTATAAAGGCATGTGAAATTTAATGCCTTCATTTGCTGATGATACAGAGTGGGCAGGGTGGTTAATGTCATTAATCAGACTACTCCAATGAGACATAAATAAATTAGGCAGATGGGATCAAAGTGGCAATTAAGGTTTATCATTAATAAATGAAGGTACTGCATTTGGTGGCAATAATCTCAGAATTACATAGCAATTGGATGGTACTACACTCAAGATAACAGTGAATGAAAAGACTTAGAGGAAATCATATAGTTTGACATGAAGTTTCTGAGCAGTGCAGACAGACAACTAGGATGACTAGTGGGGTTCTGTAAGTGATATACAGGAATTTTTTCAGCAGGGATAAGGAAGAAATTATCGCATTGTATAAGGCAATGGTTAAGCTGCATCTTGAGTACTGCATACAGGTCTGAAAGCCATATTTTAGGAAGGATATCAATTTGTTGGAACAGGTGCAGAGAAGAGTGACAAAATCAGTCAGGGACACAAAAGGGTACTCTCACTAAGGCTTGAATTCTGTAAATTGCAGCATCTGGAAACTAAGCACATGCAAAGAGACCTGATTTACATGTTTAAAGCTATAAGATTTTTGAACAAACTAAATGCTGATGGCATCCTTATTCTTTTTCCTTATGCAGTGGGATTATGACTTGAAAGGGTATTGGGATTCTTGAAATGATCCAAAGGTGAGCAACTCATAGCAAGATTGGCAAAAGGAGGACCATATGAGAATGGCTTCAATTATGTGGACAATCAGGCACTTTAGAGGGGATCTGATTAAGGATTATAAGGCTCTGAGAGGGATTTGTAAAATGAAGGATAGCAAAATTATCACTGTTATAAATAATTTCAAAACTAGAGGATATGAATTTAAATTACAAGAGAAGAGGTTTAGACTAGATCATACAGGTAGTGAAGGCAAGAAATTCAAAGGTCAACTGGATAGTTATCTACGTTATCTGGATTGTACAAATTGGAGCAGAATGGTATTAAGGGTAAGTTGCTATAATGGATAAAAGGATGGTTAAGTGGGAGAAGACAGAGGGTAGTAATCAATGGGTGCTGCTCTTCACGACTAATGTTATTAGTGGAGTCCCACAGGGCTCGGTGTTGGGTGCACTGTTGTTTTGTATATTTATCAATGATATTGATGAAGGTATATCAGGCTTAATGTCGAAGTTTGCAGATACAAAGGTTGGCAGGGTTGTTAATGACAGCAATGGTAGTGTGCTACTGCAACAGGATCTAGATAATTTGGGCAGATGGGCTAAGAAGTGGCAACTGAAGTTTAACCTTGGCAAATGCAAAGTACTGCATATGGGTAGAAGTAACCCCAGAGAAACGTACCAACTGTGTGGTACTACACTTAAGGTGGTAGAAAATGAAAAAGACCTGGAAGTAATTGTGCAGTCAGATATGAAGTTTTCTGATCAATGCAGACAGGCTGCCAGGGCAGGTCATGGGGTTTTGTCAATGATATATAGGAATTTTGTTAGCAGGGAAAAGGAGGTGATTGTCTCTCTGTATAAGGCAATGGTCAGGCCACACCTTGAGTACTGCGTACAGGTCTGGAGGCCTCATTTTAGGAAGGATGTAGATTTACTTGAGCGTGTACAGAGAAGGGCAACAAGATTGGTGAGGGGATTGAAGGGATCCTCTTACCAAGAGAGGCTTAAGTTCTGCAAATTGCAGCAGCTAGAGACTAGGCACCTGCGTGGTGATCTGATTGAGGTGTATAAGGCCTTGAATGGGTTGAGCACGCTGAATTCTGATGGGATTCTTCCACTTGTTCAGATTACGAACCTAAGGGGGCATAAATTCAAATTAAGAAAGGACAGATGTAGAATATAAGGAGGAACTGGACATGCATTTGGAGGGAATGGTGATTTTTTTTTTTTTTTTTTTGGCTGATGCTGCATAAGCTCATACACTTGCTTTCTTGCATCACATGCCACTACTACTACTACGTGAAAAGGGAAGCATATAACTTGTTTATTTTCTTATCTACTTTCTACTTTTTTTTTTTTTTTTTTTTGCTGGTGCAACATAATCCTCTGGCTTCCTTACACTATATGGCTAATACTATTATTTCCTACTTCCTTGCACTATATAGCTAATACTATTATTTCCTACTTCCTTGCACTATATGGCTAATACTATTCAGTATATAAGTTCTAATTGAGAAATTGCAACTGAGATATATTAATTTCTCTCTCTCTGTAACAGCCCCAATTTTATGTACCTGCTTCAAGATTGAAGCAACCATGCTACAACTTGCTACAACTTTGGTGCTACTTTAAAGCCAAGGCATCTACTCATTCAGCAGAAAAACTAAAATGTGAATTTTACTTTAACCTGGTTAATTACAAAAGGTGGTTCTTTGACAGGCTTAATTATCTGTTTCAGCCTTATTTATTAAAATAATAAATAATTACATTGAATAAGTACTGAAATTCATTTAATACTAATTTTATACCAATTTTAAAAAACAAATTCTGTTTTCAGAAATAAAAAGCTGAGTCAACTGTTTTCAAGGACTGCAAAGTCTCTTTCTCTCTGTCATTTTCTCTACAAACATGACATTGCAATCAGCATAATATTTATTACATCTGTAATAAATAATATGCTGATATCTGTAATAAATATTGGCAAGATGATGTGGTTAGGCTCTTTTTCTTTTTTTTTTTTTTGCTGATGCTGCACAAGCTTGCTTCCTTACAACATTTAATACTAATATGAGAATCAATATAAATATTTTATAAATAGTCAATATAAATAGTTTATAGTAACCACCAGTGTTTGGTACTGGTTATTATACACTCACATATAAGTAGCAGCAGGAATGAAAGACACTCATCACATAAAAGATGGATGAGTTCACTAAATTATCTTGTCTATTCTTGTATGAGCAAGTAGTGAAAAAATTATTTAAAAAATATATAATATAAAATATTTTAATTATAAATTCCTACTTGACACGATCTAAAGGATCTCCTAATGTCTGACGCAGACTGTTAAAATCTGGATAATAACTAGAAGGGGGTGCTATAACTTCAAGTAATCCTGAGGAAATATGTTCTGGAAACCTATAAAGAAAAGGGTAATTATAAATAAGTAAAACATGGCCTGACAAATAAAACTGGCACAAAAAAAAAGCAGTTTTGATAACATCCTTAAAAGAATCTAAAACTATCATGTTTTTTTTTTTTATATTCTCATTTTTTAAAAAAAAAACATGCCACATGGTGCCAGTACAAAGTATCTGCAATTTGTCTGCATTTTTCAATACTTGCAACCCATTTGAATGGGTGGCAAGTATTGAAGCTAATGTACCATTAAACAACACTTAAAAATAAGGAATGAAGTAGCTGTGAAGCCACAGCAGTCATAAACAGCTAATTTTTTGTGGAAATTTTCTGATTAAATTTTGTTTTATGTTGAATATTATTATATTAATTTTGAAAGAAATTTTCAGCAATAATGGATTTTAAGAATTTTTATGGAATTACACTGATTCTGATGGGTCCATCTTGGTACTGAAATCTGAACTGAACAGAACTTAACACTAGGAGGAGATATTCGATAGGCAAGTTCTCCTAATGAACTGCAAGATTCTCAAATTAACCCCCCTCCACCAAAAAGGAAATAATTTTAGTTTAACCCGATTTTTTTTAAACTCTCAGAACACAAAGTAGGGATATACACTGAATGCCCAATTTATTAGGTACACTGACCTAATAGTGTGTAGCACTTCCTTTATTCCTCAGAAAGAGGAACTGGCTCAAGTCATCAGAGCATGGACTCTATGGGATGCCAAAATCATTCTGTAGGGAAACTGGCCCACACTTCCTGCCAGTTGCCTCAGATTGGATGGGACAGATCCATGCTGTGAACATATTGTTCCCCATCCCACACATGTATGCAATGGCATTCAGTGCCACAGCTTACATGTGAAACATTTATCCACAGGTATATCAGGGGATTTAATGTATGGTATAAAAACACTCCTCCTACCACATACTTCTGCCACCAGCATGCAATATTGACACCTGGAATGATGATTACACTGATTCATGCTGCATTGCCATACCATGATCCTGCCATCAGCAGTACAACTGCTGATGGCAGGATCATGGTATGGCAATGCAGTACACGCCTGAAAGGTCTAGCTTAAAACAAGCCAATGTATCCACAGTGGCTTGTTTATAGCTGCAACAACAGAAGCCAGAGAGGCCATCTGCTGCTATATCCCATCTTTCAGATGGGATATAGCAGCAGGTGGATCTGATGGATTTTACATTCCTACTGTAGTTCTACATTGTCATTTGACCAAATGTAGCACCTGTAATTTTGAAATCACTAACTTCATATGACTCACTCACTCGACAGCCTCTTTTCAGCATGAAGATTCTTTCTTCAGTAAAGACAGAAGCAAAGTACCTGTTCAATTCATCCACAGCATGGCACCTCCGTAGCCAGGTGGGCAGGAGCAGCAGTGCATAGCGCACACTTCTTGATTAGACCGGGGTTCGAGCCCATGACCACCAAATACGGAGGATGCGGAAAGGTCAGGGAATGACCACTGCATATCCCCGGAGCAACATGGCCTTAGCTGCCATGCTTCTAAAAACCAAATAACAAACAACAACATCAACAGCATCAGCTGGGTTGTCTAAAACTTGCCCACACTCAGTGCACAAGAGTCTGATCTGATTTTCTTTTTTCCTTCCTTGTATTCACACATATGAAAAATTCCTTGTCCCCATTCTTTGCTCTCTCTTAGCCAATGCTTTCTCATACACATCCTTTGCCTCTCTAACCTTATCTGTGGACCTATTACAAATAAACTTGCAGCTGTTATAGGCTTTAGTACTTTTCAACACTCTGTAACTATACCCATGCAGTCTTTCTATCTTTTTCTGATCTATTTGACTGGCCAACTCTGGATTCATCCATTTCAGCATCCTCCTTCTGCAATATTTTCTTAATGGTATATATGCATTCATGGCATCTGTGATTTTTGCTTTAAAGGAATTCCATAATTCAAGTGTATTTGCCCTCACTCTGAAAACCACCCAATTAATAGATGCCATATAGTGCCTTAAACTATCAAAGTCCCCTCTTCTGAAGTAAAAACCCATGCCTTTACCTTTATCTACTGCAACATCTTTCTTCATCTTCCAACTGACAATTGTGTAATCACTATCTGACAATGGTTTCTGCACTTGAAACCCTGTGATATCATCTGATTTGTGAGTAATGATGAGATCAAGAATATTCTCATGCCTAGTACTTTCTCTAACATGCTGGGAAAAATAATAATTATCTAGTTTATTTAAAATTTTTTCCCCATTTTGAGTTTCCCTCCCACTTATTCCAATCAATCTGGGGCAGACTGATTCATACCTTTGCTTCCAACTAAATCACACCACACAGATTCTATGCTGGAAGACGAAAAGAAACTTGAAAAGAAATATGACACTACCACCCCTTCTATTTTCTCTATCTTTCCTAAATACTATCTTTCCTCTATCATCTCTAATTTCCAGATGGCACCACATTTGTTAGCCCTATTATGTCAGCATTAGTTGTCCTAACCATGTGTTCAAATTCAGCCATTTTATTAATAACACTCCTGACATTACTGTAGACACAGTTAAGACTAACTATTCTTCTATAGTTTACTGCCTTGACACACCCCTGGAGGTTATGTAGGCTTGTTTTCCTATCTTTTTCATCCCACTAATTTGAAATGTTGCTACCCTCAGAACGTCTTGCCAACATCAGCTGTTGTGGCAACAAACAAGAATTCCTGAGGTGAATACAAGCATTACTTTGACTCACATCATCAAATAAATGCAGATCGATATTACCCTTCTTACTCCCCCAACCAGCAGTTTCCCTGAGCCCAGGTATCCTCAATGATACTGGCAAATATCCTTGTAGCACCTTTGTTCAAATGAATACCATCTCTCCAAAACAGATTCCTTCTACCTACAAGTGTGGGACATGCTGATAAAATTTTCCACCCTAAAGTTTTGCAAATTCCCTCAAGTCTTGAGTTAATTCTCAAGATATTCAGCATATAATCCCACCTATCATGTCTGGGCAGAATTATAGACACATATACATTTTGTTTGTGTATACTATTGGAATGAGCAGAAGCCTGAAAAACAAGATGCAGGATATTTCAGAGACTGCTGGGAGTCATTGCGGTACAAGTAAACACATGGGTTGTGTTAGGGTAACTAAGAATAGAAATAGGTGCATGTATACTTGCGTGTACACCAATGCTAGGAGTTTAGTAAATAAATTTGATGAATTTGAGGTATTGCTCAAAACATCAAAGGCAGATATTGTTGGGATATCAGAGACGTGGTGTCACACAGATATAAGGAATGCAGAACTGGAATTTGGGGAGTACAACGTCTACAGAAAGGATAGACTGGATAGGAAGGGAGGAGGGGTTATGCTATTAGTTAAGAAATACATAAAATCCAAGGAAGTGAAGCCAGTGGACATCGCTGGACAGTGCAGTGTCGAGTCAGTTTGGTGTGACATAAGCATTGGGAGATCAAAATTGAGAGTAGGAGTGTGCTATAGGCCTAATCACTCTGATGAGTATAATAAGATACTGTACAGGGAAATAGAGTGGGCCAGTAAATCAGAGAGTCTTATAATGGGAGATTTTAATTTCCCAGATATTGACTGGAATTTGGGGGCTGGTCACTCACACACTAGCAAGGCTTTTGTGGATTTATTGGATGACTGTTTTCTACATCGGCATGTTCAGGAGGCAACTAGAGGGAAGAATACTCTTGATTTGATTATCAGCAGTGATTCTTCATGCATTAAGAATCTGCAGATAAATGAACCACTAGGTGGCAGTGATCACAGTGTGCTGAAGTGGGATTTACTCAAAGAGGTAACTACCATTAGGGGTAAAGGGAAGGGTTATTGCTTTCGTAAAGGCGACTACGATGGACTGAGACAGTATTTAAATTCTATACAGTGGGACCAACTGATGATGTTACCAACAGCAAATGCAAAATGGGAAGCATTCAAAGAACTTATCTTGGAAGCTACTAGGCTTTACATACCAACTAAGAAATATTGTTCAAGGTTTAGGCCTAAATGGATGTCAGATGAACTGATGAGGCATATGGCAGAGAAGAAACATGCATGGGATACATACAAATTAACACATGACACAGAAGCCTATGATAGATATAAGTTGATCTGTAACCAAGTTACAAAGGAGGTTAGGCAGGCGAAGGCAGATTACGAGAAATATTTGGCAAGGGATGCAAAGAGTTCTTTACTTATGTAAACTCTAGAAGGAAGGGGATGAATCAGATTGGTCCACTTGATATCGATGGGTCAACTGTTGATGATCCTGCTCAGGTAGCTAACAAACTAAATGAATATTTTGCATTGACATTCACACATGAGGAGTTATTTAGCGAGGGGAAAGCCAGAGGTGTATTCAACTCTAGCAGTAAGCTAGAGAATCTTGTAATAACTGAGAGTAAAGTGGAGGAGAAATTGTTGAAGATAAACATAAGAAAGGCACCCGGGGTGGATGGGATCTATCCAGTTATATTAAAGGAGGCAGCAAAGGAAGTAAGCAAACCCTTAGCCATAATTATGAGAGCTTCCTTGGACTCAGGGGAGGTACCCACAGACTGGAGATGTGCAAATGTCACCCCAATTCACAAAGGAGGATCAAAGGCTGACACAAGTAATTATAGACCTGTGAGTTTAACTTCTGTTCCAGGAAAATTAATGGAGGCACCAGTTAAAGAAGCACTGCAGGATCATTTAGACAAGACTTCAGCTATAGCTCAGACACAGCATGGTTTTGTTAAGGGGAAGTCTTGCCTGACCAATTTGATTGGATACTATGATGCAGTCACAAAGGAACTGGATGCAGGGAATAACTTTGATATTATATATGGAAGACTGCTGCACAAATTGGACTGCTGCACATGGAAGACTGCTGCACAAATTGGAGCAGTGTGGCATTGGAGGCAAATTGCTGCTGTGGATAAAGGGGTGGCTGAGGGGGAGAAGACAGTGAGTGGTAATCAATGGACACTGCTCGTTGTGGACTAATGTTATTAGTGGAGTCCCTCAGGGCTCAGTGTTGGGTCCATTATTGTTTTCTGTATTCATAAATGATATTGATGAGGGTATATCAAGCTTAATGTCAAAGTTTGCAGACGATACAAAGGTAGGCAGGGTTGTCAAGGACACTACTGACACTATGCTGCTGCAACAGGATCTGGAAAGGTTGAGCAGATGGGCAGAGAGGTGGCAAATGAAGTTTAACATTGACAAATGTAAAGTACTACACATGGGAAACAGCAACCCCAGAGCAACGTATCAACTCAGGTAGAGAATGAAAGGGACCTGGGGGTGGTTGTGCAGGCAGATATGAAGTTCTCTGAGCAGTGCAGGCAGATATGAAGTTCTCTGAACAGTGCAGACGGGCTGCAAGAGTAGCTCATGGTGTATTGTCAATGATATATAGGAATTTTTCTAGCAGGGATAAGGAGGTGATTATTCCCTTGTATAAGGCAATGGTCAGGCCACACCTAGAGTAATGTATACAGGTCTGGAGGCCTCATTTCAAGAAGGATGTAGAGCTGCTGGAACGAGTACAGAGAAGGGCAACAAGATTAGTGAATGGAACAAAGGCGTGCTCTTACGAAGAAAGGCTTAAGTTTTGCAAATTACAGTGTCTGGAGACTAGGCACCAGCGGGTGATCTGATAGAGGTGTATAAAGCCTTGAATGGTTTGAGCATGCTCAATGCTGATGGGATTCTTCCTCTTGCTCAGAATAACCACCTGAGAGGGCATAAATTCAAATTGAGGAAAGACAGATGTAGGATAGACGTGTGGAAATTTGCCTTTAGCCAGCGGGTGGTTTGTTGGTTGGTGGAACAGACTTCCATCCCTTGTTGTGGAAGTTGATAGCCTAAATAAGTTTAAGGCTCAGCTGGACAGGTATTTGGAACGAACAGAGGAGTGAAGTGGAAGTGGTTTTTTTTTTTTTTTTTTTTTTTTGGCTGATGCTGCATAAGCTTGCTTTCTTGCATCAAATGCCTCTACTAATGCTAATGCTATACAGATTTTGTATTGTATTGTATTGTATACAAAAAAATGTGTGTTGTATTGCATACAAAGTTTTTAAGGTATGAAATTTCATGCAGTTTGCTACAACAGTGAAAGCAGAAATTTAAGAAGGGGGTTGACCCATTAAATGGGTGGATGTATCCTATTACATTAAAAAAATCTATGGGGACAAAAACAATGAATACTGATTAAAACTAGTAAGTGATCTAATTTTCCATAATGAAAATATTGCCAATATAAAATGCTCTAAACAAAAGAATTTATATTCATTTTTATTAAAAGTTAATTATGTGCTTACTAAAAACTGTTATTTATTAAAAGTTAATTAATTGAAACATATGTACAATGAATTTCACTTTTCCAAATTACTGAAATTGGCTACAGTGACCTCTGCAAAGTGGACACCTCTCTACAGTGTCCAATTTAGAGCGGTTTCACTATATGTACTATATGGGATCAATGAGCATGTATGAGTATAGTGTGGTGTCTTTGATTTGTGCTCTATAAAAAAGTTATCTAATGTGTGGAATATTAAGAGTTTCTCAATAATGTTTCATATTAATGGATAGCTAAGAAGATGGCTGAATGTATAATCTACTTTCTAGATACAAGAAATGAACAGGTATTTATTATTTTACACTTTTAATTGATCTTCCATATACTAGAGTAACTGAAACTGGGTCAAGGTTAACAATTCCAAGAACAGTCTTTTGTGCAAACATCAACCGGCGAGTCACAGTTGTGGGTAGAGGAAATCCCCCAAGGGAGATTTAACCATCTGAAGCAAATAGCTCAACCAAAGACAACAGGATCAACTGTACTGATAATGGATTTGCCAGCTTGCCATGTTCAGAACTTTGCTGTTTGACTGGGGATGGGCAGCCCACAAAAGTAACTTTGAACAAAGAACTCGCCCCAACTTTTAGGTTTACTGTACAGTGAATATTTCTCAAGATCTCTAAAGGCAGTGTTATCCCACTCAACTCCCACAGACATTTCATGAGTGATCCCAAATGTTTTAAGAACACTTCAGGGGGAAAACACTAACTGCATCATGACCTCCAGTGCTCCTGAAAACCACCCAATGGGAAATAGTCCAGATCAGCTTGGTCAATTTTTAGTAACTCCATCCCTCACCATACTTCCATCCCCACCTAAACCAGCACAATAATTTGTCTGAGGATTGTGTGACTATATTGTTGGACATCAACATATGACCACTCATTTAACAGCATTTTGGGTACTCTACTGAATATATAGGGAGCCCTGCTAATCTGGATACCCTCTAATCCGAATTAACATCATCGAATGGCACCCATCCGTAACTCTTAACAGTGCAAGAGTTGAATCACCTTACAAGAGAACCAGGATGACCTTGATGATCCCAGGCCAGTGCCTGCTTGCAAGAAATGGTGGAAAGGCCACCAAGACCAACAGATAATGACTTCCCATCAAAACTTGACACCCAGAATGAAGTTACTGAAGATTCACCATCTCCCAACTCTGATGCAGATATCACAAAGCTTCCCAAGGAGACAGTCACTGACCAGGTTCTCTCCCTCTGACTTGACTTGAATCACTGATGACAAAACAGTCAAATCAGATTTCCTCTGCTGTGTGCAGCAAAATTATTCAGGTCTGGCTCCACATGGAGCATATCCTCCTGGACCTACACATAGTGCATAAAAAGATGAAGGCCAGGCTAGAGGTAATTACTGAAGGGTGAAAATTCAAATGCCATGGGCCCCTACTCCTACGTTGATGCCCTGAGAAACCCTCCAACCAAAGACAGAGTACCAACTAAGCCACAGAAGCAGAAAAAAAAGAACCCTACCTTGACACCTGTGAGGCAGTAAAAACAGTAGTCTCCAAACTATTAAAAATAATTAAAAACGAGAATAAAATAAATTAGGGCCATAATGTAGGAATCATTATTTTTTTTTTTTTTGGGACTTCTTTTTTGGGATTTCAGCCTGAAGGCTGAAATCCAAAAAAAGAAGGGTCTTTCCATCATCAATATGAACAGATTGCTGAGGAGACTGCACAAAGGAACCTTTAAGACATCCCTCACTGCTCTCATCCCAGCGAGTGCATCAAGCCAAAGAGGCCATGGGCGTAGGAGTAGGAGTAGGGACTCCTACGTTGATGCCCTGAGTACCACACTAACACAAAATCTCCACTTCTATGCAACTGGGTGGTTGAACTGTCACCCGAAGTATGGCTTGCCTTAAGACCACAGGATCACATCATCACTGGATGGGGCAGCTACCAGTTTAGAGAGCATGTGCCTGTACCAAAATGTTTCAGGTGTTGCAGATTTGGACACACAATCCACACCTGCTCCCAGGCAGATTCAACCTGTGGCCAATGTGCCCAAAAGGGTCACAGCTTCAACTCACATCCCAACAAAGAGTCTGATTCGGTCTATGCTAGCTGTAAGAGTGCCAAGATGGAAGCCAACCATTCAATAAGAGACAATAATTGCCTGATCTATATCAGGGCCAAGAGGTCCCAGCTACAAAGAAACAATTAAGGAGATGTGGAATAAAGCATACAATACAATAAAAATTCACTGAAATTCCTTCAAATCAATGCTCAATGTGCCAGAGCAGTTGCAGACCAGATCAGCTAATGAAGAGAACATAGACTTAATCCTCCTCCGGGAGCCCTATACACACTCAAAACATGTTAGGGGCTATCCTCTAATATATAAAATTATCCAAGCAGAAGATAATACTCCATGGGCAGACACTGATCCACAATCCAAATATAACAGTCACAAAGATCACCTCCCTCTGCTTGGGCAGCGTGTGTGCCTACATCATCAGCCCTCTTGAAGAATGTCACCTTATTTCCATATGCCAGCCAGATAAGGATATTATGTAGGCCATACAATACCTGCAACTAGTCCTAATCACTCTTCCCAATTCTAAGATCATTTTGGGAGCTGATGTAAACTGTCATTCATCAGCATAGTTTAACAGGACAGAAGATTGTAAGGACTTTCATAATGGTCAGCACATGGAAGAATTTCTTTTAAATTCACCTTTTAATGTATTAAATCAGCCCCATAACCTTCCTATTGTTATACCCTGTGGGCGACAACTATAGATATTACCACTGCAATGTGGTTCATCTCCCACAAAATCTCTGGATGGCAAGTTAACAGCACACGGACCACCTCTGACCACAGGGCTATTACCTTCGACCTTACCATTCTGTTGACACCGTACCTATCACCAGATGGGATACCAACTGATGGGCAAACTGGAACCAATTCACCACCTCACTCCAAGCATAGCTCCAGGAACTGGAAACGGCAGACTTCCAAAACCTTGATGTAGACACACATCAGAGAAAACTAACCCAGATAATCACAAATGCACGTGACCAATCCATCAAGAAAAGAACCCTAGCTCAGGCACTGTTCCATGGTGGTGCCTTGAACTTCAATGGCAGAAATGCATAGTTCAAGCAAAGAGGAGGACATTCCAACATGCCCGCTCCACCTGGCCTATACACAAGGTCAAAGCCTTACGAGAAGATTATTGATAAGCAAGAAATGCATACACTACACTCATTAGACAATGAAAGAAAATTTCATGGGAGCACCTAGTTTCCACAATTGGTAATGTTGAATCTTGGGGGGGGGGGTGTATCGTATTACGACCAACAAGCTCCAGAGGTGAAGTCACTGCCTCTGTAACCCCAGAAGGAGTTATGTCCACCTCATGGCACCAGTCAATAAATAAGATCCTAGACACTTTTCCTACAAGAGCAGAAGATCCTCAAATGGAGCAACAAACACAGATTATTCAAGAAAATGACACATGCCACTCCAATAGTACTGAAGGACCTTTCACCATTTTTTATTTATTTATTGTACTATGCAGTCCCAGCCAGCTTTCCCGGCAACCCCACAATCTATTTACAATGCTCTATCACTAACAATGTTGATCTATAATTATCTGAGATTGCCTCATAGACAATCAATTAATTCTCAATGTAATGTCCATATCACAATGCAATACCATGAAGATATCTGACACTATAAAGTCCCACCTGACTGAGTTTTGTCTGCAGATATTCAGAATTAGTGGCATTTGTCCCAGTCTTTGAGGATCTGCATGGCTCAACTTCTGGATGCTCTGGAGTCATTCTAGACTTGAAACTGTCCTTACAACCTCATTGCAACTACTCACACAAAGTCAGAAATTACACAGCTCTGGTTGCTCATTTTAGCAGGAGGGGCTGGGGCTGAACAACCGTTCTCTTGCCCTCTTATACAAGGCTGTCTTCATCCCAGTGGTGGCTTATGCAACCAGGATCTGGATCTGGTACACCTGCACAACAATAGTCAGTATTCAGAGAAAGCTAGCTTCAATAAAGAGATCCATCATGCTAACAATCACGCATGCTTGCTGCACACGGAGTACCCCCAGTTCATCATGTCCTGACAGGCATCCTTCCCCTTGCTCTGTACCTCCAACAGACCTGGCAGAACCAACGGCTTGAAACAAAGAAGTCTATTCCAAACATCATCTAAGTTTTCCCCACATCTCCACCCTGGTTCTCTCGCAGTCTCCACACTACATTCTTGATAACCGATCACAGTTCCTTCAAGAATAAACTAGCATCAATGGGAATCATTTACGATCCACTCTGTCACTGTGGCCAGCCTGAAGATTGCAACCACATCATTTATGAATGCCCCAGATATGAGGATCTCCGATGCACCCATTTTACAGAAATACAAGATATCCCTCGAGGACACAAATATATCTACATCAATGATGCACATTGCTACAAAGCTTTCTCCCATTTTGTGCAGAGTCTACTTCAGTAGAGAAAATCCCTGCTCACTCGTAGCTGGGACAATCATGAGTGACAACCACAAACTTCTGTTGACCTTGTATCCCAGGGTGGGATGTTACTAACCCAGTCCCTGGACAGGGTAGGATCCATGGTTAAATCCACACCAATGCCAAAGGCGATCACACCCAGCACCCCTGCTGTGTGGCTTTTCTTCCCCTCCCCCTTTCACCTGATGGAGTTTATGTTTCACCATTAACTAAGGGGGGGGGTTACCTTCATCTACATCCCTTCACTCTTTTTACTTTTACTCTTCACTATTTTTCACTCCCTCCCTTCTTGTGTACACCCTGTACCACACTATACTTTCTTTTTTTTTTAATTTGGTTAAAAGTTAAAAAAAAAAAAAAACCCTGGTCCAGGAAGCTCGGGTGACCCTGGCGGAGACCAACCAAAGAATAATAAGCAGCCTGGCTTGCCTCCTAGCAATGTGTAGGCAACATGGGCTCTCACCAGGGGTCCTATGGCCAAAATCCATAACACAACAACAGAACCCAACACAATCCTTTACACATACAACACGATACTTTTTTCTGGTTTTTACAGTGTCACTGTATTTCTTCACAAGAGTACTTATGACACAGATGTGGGGAACCATTGGTGGTACCTGACACCAAACACTATGCATATACTATATAGAACATTTTTTCTCTTTTTTTTTATTACCATGGAAGTAACTTGTTGTCAAAATACTGTACCAAAGTGATATTTACAGTTCATGCTGTTAAGAAGAAAGTGCTAACAAGCACAAATTTACGTGCTGTAGAAAATAGTGCAGTATAAAAGAAGCTCACAAAAATGAGCCTCCAAATTTCCTGTAGCATACGATATGAGAAATTCTGCTCTCATGTGAACTTTGCTTACAATACTTTAATATATTTTTAGTACCATCCACAAGAAGTGTGGTTTTCCCATTACAGTACTGTACTGTAGTTTCCAACTAAGAGTATCTAGTTTGAAACTTCATAACTGCATTTCCCTTATTCATAACAGCATCTAAGAGAGGTATCAAAAGAAAGTGCTTATATCTGAATGTTTCTGATATATTGAAGTTAACTGAGAAGTTCAGTCGCATTTTGGTGGCCAGAATGTGTGAAGAGTAGTTTTAAAAAACAAAATTTCTGTTAGTCACAAACAAGGAAAAGTCTAGGAAGCATCCCATAAAGTTTTATGTTGATGCTTCTATTACTAATGGAACAATATGTTTTTACAACTGATGGCTGTAGGTTACATGTGAAAGAGACTCATGACAAAAACTTGAAGAAGCTGTGCATAAATGGCATGTGCAGCAAAGTGGTTGTTGTTATTTGGTTTTTAGGAGCATTAGCAACTAAGGCTATATTGCTCCGGGGATATGCGGCGGTCATTCCCTGACCTTTCCGCACCCTCCATATTTGGTGGTCACGGGCTCGAACCCCGGTCTAATCAAGAAGCGTGTACTAAGCACTGCTGCTCCTGCCCACCTGGCTACGGAGGCGCCGGCAAAGTGGTGCAATAGTAAAGTGTTAAGCATCAAACAGCCACATGGAAGTAATTTGCATGAATGTAAACTTTGGTGACAAGATGGTTGGTTGTGGCATTTTTAGGAGACATGCTAATGAGTGTTAAGTGTTTTAAAAAACAGGTGAATAAGATAATAAAAACACAGAAGTATGCGTGGTCAAGGTATACAATGCTGATGAGGCTGGACTTATTTTGGTGTTTGCTGCCTCAAAACTCTAAAGCCTATAAACAAGAACATTCTACTCCTGGAAAGAAGCTCAGCAAGGAGAAAATGTCAGCCACACTTTGCACTAATGCCGATGCAAGCTATCAACTAAAATTTGTTGTAGTGAGAAAGTCATAGCAACCTTGAGTGCTCAAGAACAACCAAGATTTCACTCTACACATACCAAATATATGTAAAAGGTGTCTCTTCAGTGGGCTACCAATGTCATTAAAGCCATTGGGGTCATATTCAATTTTAAAACTTTTAGTGTCCCAATAAATGTTGGCACTGTGTGTGTGTGTGTGTGTGTGTGTGTTCCACTGACCCAGTAACGAAATGGAAATTCTCCAAAAGTTAAGAACTGAATTTTGTAATGCATGTTTAAGTCTGTCATTTAATTGTGGATGAAATGTTTCCGAAACAGTCAAGAAACAGTTAAAGATAATCAACATTCAGGTCATCTTTCAACTTCACGCAGTGATTGTCTTGCAACTCTCTGCCCACCCATTCTAGGTGGAAAAAGCCACAGTTTGAATCCTGTCAACGATCAGAGGAATTTTTATGGGTTTTTTTCACAACGTTGCTTAGTCAATCTCAGATTAGAGTTTTTTATCTGAAAAATTCAGGTTTTCTGGTCCAGTAAATTGACCAAAGAATACATGCAAGTGAATAACATTCAGGAATTTTGCCAGCATGGAAAAGGACGTGATTATCTTTTTATATAAAGTAATGGTTAGGCTACATCTTGAGTACTGCATACAGGTCTGGAAGCCTTATTTCAGGAAAGATGTGCAATAATATGATAATTGAAGGACACAAAAGGTCACTCTTACCAAAAAAGAATTCAGTTCTGCAAATTTCAACACCTAGAAACCAGGCACCTGCATGGAGAACTGGTTGAAGTTTTCAAGACTTTAAATGGATTGAGTAAACTAAATGCTGATGGCATCCTTACTCTTTCTCTGACAACACATGTAATGGAATATATACACATTACAGCATGGCACAAGCCAACAATCATAAAAATAGTGTAATTAGGCCCTACTGAATAGGGCCGGGTCCCATTGCAACACCTCCAAGAATAGATTGGAGGAGATTAAATGAGTCACAGGAGAGCTCCGAAAATGTGGCTACCCCCAGAAGATTTTGGAAAAATATATTACATGGGCAAAGAGAGCTGTTCTCATCCATTGCTACTGCATACATTCCTTACTATATGGGCTTAACAGAGCAGAGGTCTCTAGAATATTATGAACTTGACAGGCATGCTGTGTGTGGAGTGGAGACTGCACACAGTCATGTCAAAGGTAAAAGATCCTATACCCATCAAGGGTACAAGTGAAATTACATGAGATCAAATGTCCGGATTGTGGGGAGTGTTATGTTGGAGAGACAGAAATTAGGTTTAAAGATCATGAGGGGGAACATACTAGAGCAACAGAAACCATAGACTATGGAAAATCTGCTGTGACTGAACACTTCTGGAAAGAGAACAATCAAATTTCTCCAGGCAATGCTGTCATCATTGATCGTTCAAAAATGGCTCCAGAGCTTACGGATTTGTTCTTCAGAATATAATACCATCAATAGAGATGAGGAGTCCATATTCACCTCCTCTTTGAAACTGTAATTCTTGGACAGTTAGTTAGTTAGTTATTTGGTTTTTAGGAGCATTAGCAACTAAGGCCACATTGCTCTGGGATATGTGGTGGTCATTCCCTGACCTTTCCGCATCCTCCATATTTGGTGGCCTTGGGCTCGAACCCCGGTCTAATCAAGAAGCGTGTGCTACGCACTGCTGCTCCTTCCCACCTGGCTATGGAGGCGCTTCTTGGACAGATGAACGGTGCAACTGGCACACCCCAAGCAATTTCCGGTCTCCATGCATGTGTGGAGGGTTATTCCCATGCCTGTACAGTAACATGTGCCATGATGATCCTGCTGATGTTATTTAAGGGTGTGCTGTGACAGTAAAACTCCACTGTTGATAAAGGAGGCAGTTGTCTTTGAAAGCTACGGTGTTGTTTCATCACTTTTAATTTGTAATATTTTGTGTATATTTTAATTTTATGTATTTTAATTTTATGTATTTTAATTCTGCCTATATTTTTATCGCTGTGAACTCTACAGTTGTCACTATATTTTATTTTTACATAAAATTTTATCCTGTTTTATTATTATTTTTTACTAGAGCTATTGTTATTATTTGGTTTTAGGAGCATTAACAACTAAGGCCATATTGCTCTGGGGATATGCGGTGGTCATTCCCTGACCTTTCCACATCTTCCGTATTTGGTGGTCACGGGCTCGAACCCCGGTCTAATGAAGAAGCGTGTGCTACGCACTACTGCTCCTGCCCACCTGGCTACAGAGGCACCTTATACTAGAGCAAATTTTATACTAGAGATTAATTTATTTTAATAAAGTTTTGATCATATGTGGTTGGTGTATTCCATTGTAGTTTGCACGACTCAACTCGCTATCATTTTTAATAGTATCAAAGGATGTATGGTGGTCCGTAATAGAACTAATGATTTGGTCAAGAAATGTAAGGTTACAATAGAAAAACATTGCAAGGGACAAAATGTTCTTGTGTCTGTAATTCTATCAAGATATGGTATGAGGAAATATACCTGACTTAGTTAGTAGAAGAAACTTGTTTTGTGAAGACAGAATTCATTTCAACAAAGGTGTAAAAGTGTTTTTGCTAATGTTACGGGGGAGGGGGGATATTCTCCACAGAAGCTTTGTCGGCACAACACATTGCAGTCTGTTATTTGTTTGGAAAGGAAGGTTTGGTTTAGACCAACTGATGAGGGGAGTAATTTCTAAAGTCCTCTTCAATCAAATCATTAGTTGGCCGATCTCAAGCAGAGAGAACAGGATATTTCTATGAGTTATTCTGGGTTTCTCTGCCTGCACACCATGCAAATCCATGATGATACTTTTACACACAAAATATATTAGACAAATATGAACAAGCTTGGGTGCTGTTAAAATAATAATTTGAATTTGTTAATTTGAATCCTTAAGGGTTTGGGGAACTGATAATTCTTGAGGATTAGAGAAGCAATAGGGATAAAAGTGAGTTAGTGGCATTGGCCAAATTTTATATCTGCTTAAAAACCACCAGCAGTCACATACCACCGAGAAAGTGTTTAAGTAGCTATTGGGGTAGTAAAAGGTCATATAATACAAAATTTAACTTGTCTACATTATTAATTCCAGGGGTGCTGTAAATAAATTAAATAAAGTTGAGCTTTTGATTAGGTCAACGAACGATGATATAATAGAATTAACAGAGCCTTATCATAACTATACTGTTTGGCACATTGTTTCTCTGTCTATGACTCAATTCCAATATCTACATACTCAACAAAATCAATATATGCATGTTATTAATCCAAGTTATAAATGGCTGCAATCTTCAAATTACTTTGCTTAAAAAATTAATCTGCTTGGTAATTTCATTCATGCAAATTTTTTGGCATATGTTGTAGTATGCAACTTTTTATTTTATTTTGTGACAATATAAACTGAAAGCAATAGCGTAGTACTTACTGGTTTTCAATTTCTATAGCTTGCTTTGAAACATATTCACTGTCTGTCTGGAAAAAAAAAAAAGAATAAACACTACAATTTCACATAGCTTTACTTTGAGAAATTAATTTTAAATTTATAACCATTTCATTGTGAACAAAACTTTACTATTTTGCTTTTACTGACAAGAAATACTAAAAACAATCCTTACAAAATCAATAAATTATTACTCAAGTAATGTATACAAAAACATTCTCTCAAAATATAATTTGACATAACTGTGACTAACTTACAAGGTTTTCGTAAACAACAGCAATAAAAGAGAGAAATTTTGCCCTTATTTGACTGAATTCTTAAAAACATATATGTTCACTGATATAAAAGCTGGATTGCTTTCTTAATGTTTCTGGATTGTAAAAATTATGGTTGTTTATTTTTGTTTTGTTTTTTTGTAAATATGCCACATTTTACAGTTTTATGAATTATTAACATTATAGAGTATTAAACTGCACAGATTCTAAGGCTTATCACAGACACTCCCAGGTATGACAACTAAGGCTTGCTATCTGATAGATGACATTCATCATCTAGGGCAATACCACTTATTTGCTTACTGAAGCTTGACGTGGTGAAACCCATATTTAGTCTCCAGTGCAAAGTTCTAACAACTCCTGTCTCTTCTATCACATGCAAGAGCAATGTCTTTTTTGATTATGATGGGAATCACAGCAGGATCCAATATTCCTTACATTTTGAAGGAACAGCTCCAAAATGGTTTTTGCAAGCCAGCCATTAGACATTTTACTGAACTGAATCTGTTGGTAACTCTTTAGGAAATATACAGATCAGCTAGTGTTGATCTGTATATCTTCTGCTGCCTCTACCCTATCACCTAGTGACTGGAGAGAGTCCAAGTAGTATATATGTGTGTAAGTAATGCATATGAGAGATGCTGTAGGGGCCATGTAATGTCAAAGTGTTAGGAATATTCTTGCTACATGTATGCCATATTCAAAAATTTTATTAATTCATACATCTCCCCCACTGTATCTACTGAATGCATCATGAATAGTCAACAGAACAAACTTACCTGTGAAAAGTTCAAAACCTCCCAAACATTTACTTGTTCTTTTCACAAATCTATCTAGTCGTTTTTTTTTTGTTTTTTTTCCACCTACAATCTGCCAAGCTCCACTTATTTTTCCTGACAAAATCTCAATGATTGACTGCCACTACTCAAATTCTATTCCCTTAATTATTCACTCTATGATTCCTTCAATTCAAAGGTGGTACTGGTCCACTCTGACACCTTGTCAGAGATTTCTTCATCTGGAATCTCCTCTGTTTAAAAATCTCTCTACTCCATTCTATCAAATTCATCTGTTGCTTGCATTGTTCTTCTCAACTCTACTGATCACTTGGAACCCTTTAGCTTTCTCTCTTTGAAGCTTGACTTTCTCCAGTTTAACTTTCCTAACAGTGAAGTAACTTTCCTTGGTGATGTTAATGTTCACAACTTCAGCTGACTTCCATTTTCTAGTAACATGGACCCAGCTGGTTGAGATGCCAAGGCTTTTTCAATTACTAACAACCTTAGAAACTTGTCCATTTACCTACCAGACTACTAGACAATCCTAACCACACACACACACACCCAACACTTTTCATCTTTTCATCACCATCGTCCCTTTAAAGTACATGGGCAATATTAGCAGTCCTCTAGGCACCTCAGATCACTTGGTAGGAGTCTCTTCTCCAGTGGGCTCCCTCAGCCTCACATCATTTGGCATTCCAAAAAAGTGAAATGGAATGATCTGCGTGATTTCTATTCCTCTTTTCCTTGGCTGAATTACTGTTTTAAATCTTCCAATCCATTTGTTTGCTGCCTGGATCACGTTGTCAGTGAAATTATTCTTGTAGGGATGAAAACCTATATTCTGCATTGTGCCCTAAAATCTCATCTTTTATCTAAAGATTGGTTCCAAATAAATATGTTAAGGATCTGCAAGACAAGAAAATAACATATTACACTTGGCTTTTATTCAACCTCCAGCTTCATTTTCTTCCTACATTAAACCTACTAACAATTGTATAAGTTATTCATCAATCCAAACTTGATTATGAACAGGCTAAGAGTAAAAAAACTTGCTTCTTGTCCAAATGGTAGCTGAGCATTCTAGAGCTACTGGTTGCAGCTTCGATCATTTCTTTACAATCTGCTGGTTCTACTGAATCCTCAGCTAGAGATAAAGCCAACTTAACAGTATTAGTAATGGCCATATGATGCAAGGAAGCGTAAAATATATGCTGCACCAGCTAAAAAAAAAAAAAAAAAAAAGAGAAATAGTAAAATAATGATAATAATAAAATAAAATTAAATTAAATAAATAATTAATAAATAACCCATGTAGGTAACTTATTCCAATAATTTATAACCCGCTGGCTAAAATAAAATTTCCTGCAATCCAGTCAAAACATCTCCCCATCCCCGTAAATTTATGGCCCCTAGTTCTAGAATCATTTATAACTGTGAAAATTTCATCCTCATTCATTTTACTTTTGCCTTCCAGATCCTTAAACACCTCAATCAATTCTCCTCTAAAGTGCCTAGGTTCCAAGCTTTTCTCATATGGATTCCCTCAGAACATCTTGCTAATTTGATCTGTTGCTGTAACAAACAAGGACTCTTGAGGTATATGCAAGAATTACTTTGACCAATATCATCAGATAAATATACTACCTTTATCTCCCCCAAACTAGCAATTTCCCTGAACTCTTAAGATATCCTCAATAATACTGGCAAAAATCCTTGCTCCACCTCTGTTTAAATATATCCCGTCTCTAAGATTCCTTCTACCTGAAAGTGCAGGCCAAGCTGATAAAAATTTAACCCCCAAAAGCCTTGCAGTGTCCTTCAAGTCTTGAGTTAATCCACAAGGCTTTCACAGCATATAATCTCTCCAATCGTGCCTGGGCAGAATTGCAGACACAGACATTCTGACCTAATTCACGGAATTTCTTCAGCATGGTCCTATAGTTGTCTAACAAATCATCAGATAGTGTATTCTATGTTTCTTCTAATTCTTGTATTGAAAATGTTAGTAAATCACTTCATATTATAGGAAGATAATAGGAAGCCTGTGTTTGTTGTTGTTCGTTATTTGGTTTTTAGGAGCATTAGCAACTAAGGCCATATTGCTCCGGGATATGCGGTGGTCATTCCCTGACCTTTCCGCATCCTTCGTATTTGGTGGTGACGGCTCGAACCCCGGTCTAATCAAGAAGCATGTGCTACGCACTGCTGCTCCTTCCCACCTGGCTACGGAGGCGCCAAGGAAGGAACCCTGTGGCCTGGCACGAATTCATCATCTCATATCATTTGCTTATTGTAAAAAGGTGTTGGCTTGGCACGCCATACCAAACAGGATTTGAGCATAATCATTCAAAAATGTGGAAAACTTAATAGTGGGCATGATAATGAATTACACTGCTGCATTCTTTTAAAATTTGCTTCTTTTTTTTTTCAATCGAAATCTTCCATATCTTTTTTACAATATAAGGATAATTCATAGTCACATTTGTAATTTTCCCATAGAAAAACAAATACATTTAGGCACTGATGGATTTCAAAATTAATTCATTGTAATGAATTTTTCTTTTGAATTATTTCATTTAAATGAGATTTACAAACCATCATTAATAACAGAAACTGGCGAAGACTTGGAAATATTTCCATTATATAAATTTTCATTAAAATAGTATTCCTTGTAACAGGATTTTACTGTACATACAACTCAAGAAAAATCTGTGTTTGTGCATTGCTATGTGTAGTTTTGCTGTGTCAAAATGAAAACAGATGAGAAAAAAATTAAAAATAAATACACTTGTTTCTTATAAAGGTTAAATTCATAGTTTTCAAAATTAAACTGAGTGGTGGCCAGTGTTTACCTTGGCTTATCACCACATCTAGTTTTCACCAATACCTGGAATGAGACAAGTTTTCTCTGGGATCTCCACCTATCCTTCTAGTTGGAGGTTACAAGCTAATGGGAAAAAAAAGGAAACATTTACAATATTCATGAAATTCCTGGATGCTGCATTCAAGAGGAGACAACTCATCTCCCCCCCAAGATGCCTTAGTTGGCAAGGGGATGGATCCTGTCCCAGTGTGGGAATATTTTTTGCTGACCCCTAATTCTTTCTAAGGTAGGACTGTGCTAGCACTAAAAGTAGGAGGCATCCCCCAAAACCCTACTCCCAACTCTTTCTAGGGTGGGATTTTGCTTATGCTGGCAAAATTTCTTCCAGTGGCGGAATTCTTTTGTGCATGTGATTGTATGAATCTGTAAGTAGCTGGCCCCCAGTGTCAGGGTGGGGTCTTTGGGGGGGGATTGTTTATTTCTTTGTTCCTGTTTCCCCAATCTTTGACTACTCCTCTCCCGCTCTTTTTTTCTTACTTAACCTAGGTTGTTCTTCCATTCTTAGGTCGAACCAAAAGCAGCTTCATCAGTGCATCATGCAGTAGCCTCCACACAGCTAGGGAAAGTAACCAGCAAGAGAGCTTTTTGTATTGCACCTCTCCCTTGCACAACACTCACAAAACACAATACCCACATAGCATGCATAATTGGCTAAGCAGAGCTTGCTTTATCGCAGTGATATGCAGCCGATGTCGAGAAAATCTTAGGTGTTGTCCAAACACAAACAATACAACACAACACTGTCTACTGCTGTTCCCTTAAGAATATAGTGATACATCTTAATCACATGGGAATAATATCTCTTTGCACAATGTAAACAAAACAGCAATCAGCGAAAATGGGACTGTTTCATAATTTCAAAAAAATATATTTTCGGGGTGGAGAATTTGTCTTTTAACCTTGATAGAAAACTCAGATTTTTTTCTTATAAAATATTTTCCATGTGAAAATATATAGAACCTTTACAAAAATTACATGGGTGGGGGGGGAGAGAGAGAGATACAAAAGAGTACTGATAAGTTTTACGTCTGAAACTGGTAATTTTTTTTCATATACTTTCCCCAAAGACTAATACATTTATTACTTCTTTCACCAACTTTTTAGGTCGGTCAAAAAAATTCTGAATCTTGCCCTAAAATCCAAATCTCTATTGCTGTGATGATATCAGTGGTATTACACTGAAGTTTTGTCCCTTTCAACATTTTTCAGGGAAAAAATAAGTCTCAGGAGCTAAATCTGGTGACTAAGACAGGTGCTGAATTAATTTTTCCCATTATTTTAAGTTAAGTGTTTTTAGCAATTGTCCTGGAGGACCATTTAGAGTTTCATCTTTTGTTCAACTTTACCTTCAAACAGTCCAATAACACTCAGCAGTAATAATTTACCTTTTTCCAGATAGTCTAACTTGATTATCACTGTACCACCCATAAAAACAATGCTGAGATCATTCTGGAGAATTTTTGGGCATTGAACTTCGTCAACAGCAATACTGAGTTTTGCCACTCCACAGACTGTTTCATTTTAGGACTGCAGGGATAAAGTCATTTTTCACCCATAGTTACAATTTCATCAAAGAACTTGACCGCACTGTCTTCAAAATTAGCTAGAATGGTGATGAAGGCTTCAGTCTCTGAACACCTTAAGACATTCAAACATTTGGGGACCTCCAATATGGGTGTTAAAGGGCACAGCTCTTAACACATAACTACGGGCTACAGAGATAATACTTCACTGCATTCTCAGGATAAGAAGAAATTTATTACAGTGCAATTCAGATATAATGCATTAAATTTAAATAAAATAAAGCCAAACATTCTGGGCTATTCTTCTAGTCCTTCCTCAGTGGCACTAACAAAATTAAACTAGGTTAAAAATACATTCCAAATTAACCTATACAGCAGGTGCTAATTAACTACTACTGTAGTCTGACATCAAAGGTAGAGACATTTAAAAATAATAATAAAAAGCTATGCAAGTTTATTTGCAATGTATTTTTTATATAGTTTAGTTTCACTAGTGCCACTGAAGAAGTGGTTGGAAGACAAAACCTGGAATGTTTGGCTTTATTTAATTTAAATTTAGCATCCATACTGCAGACAGTTTTCCCATTTCTAAATTACCATGAACAAAATTGAAAACATGTTTATATGATATATTGAGTATCTCAGCTATCCATTGTAGACTGATTCAATGATCACAAAGTCATTTCAAGCACTTCAATGTTTTCTGAAGTTCAACAGAAATAGGCTTTCCTGACCATTTTCACAAATAAAATATTTTGATTAAGAGATAACTAAACTTTAAACACTTTTTACTACACGACAATTACCTTCATAATGGGAAAAGAAATAGATTGCATTATGGATACAGCTTTTTTGGTAACAGAACATAATTATTTTGTGATTTTGTTTTTTGTTATTCAGGATTTAAATACAAGACAACTGATCTTTAGAAAATAGGATAGGTTACTGGGTCTCTCTGAATGACAACTGAGATCAATTGCTCTTTATGATGTCATCTCCCTTCTCTTACTTGCCTGGACATCCTGACCACCAAGAGGAGCTGATGCACACAATCAATAGATGGCACAGGTTATGGAACACAATGTTTATTATAAAGGTAATTATTGCAGAGCAAAAATGTTTTAAATTGTAGTTATCCCTTAATGGAAATAACTTGAAGGTAATGATTCATTTAAGGTCATGATCAGAGGACATTTTGATAATTTTATGAAGTTCTCCCTTTTTGAAATGGGCAAACCAATATTTTGTGGATGAATAAGAAGGACAATGTTCTTATTCTTAAGGTTTCTGACACTGCTTTTGTAGATAATTCCTTCACAAACACAAATATTATGACAGATCAGTACTAAGTTTTTTAAATTCTGGAATTTGTATTGATATGATGTTTTCAAGGTCAGCTGTAAACAAGAAATTATTATGGTGTAAAATTTAACATCGTATCAACAATTACAGTATACGGAAAGGTTCCAATTTTCATATATTACAACAAGAACTTAATGTAAAAACCATAAGCACGGAAAGCTTAAAACTTATCAAAACCTCCTCATAATATATAAAAAAGCTATATATATATACAGTAGAATGTCAGTTATCCGAAATAATTTGAAAGGCTGATCTTTCTTCTGTGTTTTTTTATTAACGGTAGTAAGAGCACCAGTTATAGTGATCACATTTGCAAATTGAATTTTGATTCTAATAAGAGAAAGATCGAGTTTACAAGCCATTTATAACAGATTGTACAAACAAAAAACCCAATAAACCAAAAACTGCAAATTATTTTTATTGTTTTATCGTTGTAACCTCTAGAATGCTATGTGACCTTCAGAAATGTGCTGTAGAAAAATATCACAGAGACTACTGGGTTTTCTCAGAAACCATGAGTGAATTTCAGATTAGTTTAGCTCCAGATTCGGTAGAATAATATCGGCCTGAAACTATGCGATTTATTATTTTTCTCAATTTTTTACAGTAAAATGTGAACGAAAAGAAAACGCATAGTTTTAACATTGCAACAAAAAACAGAAATTAGATAAGTTATAGAATTTCTTAATTTAGTTTCACTAGTGCCACTGAAGATAATTCTTAATAATTCTTATTAAGCTTTGCTATTCGAAATGGAAAAACAGAAATTATTAACAGAATTAGAAAAGGTGAAAATTTAAGAAATCTCTCCAAAGAGTTTAATTTGGGGACTTTAACAACTTACGACATCAAGAAAAATTCCAATTTTATAACAGAATTTGTGTTGATTATAGATAGTGAAGGTGGATTTAGCAGGAAAAAGACTGTTGAAACCTGAAAATGCCACTTCAGAGAGTGCACTTTATTTGTGGTTTCTTCAGAAGTGAAGTTAAGGTGAACCAGTGTTTGGTCCAATGTTGTGCGAAAAAGCATTGGATTTTAATCGAAAATTAAGAGGTAATGAAGATTTTAAGGCAAGTACAGGTTGGCTGAAAAACTTTAAACTGAGAAACAGCATACGTGAACTAGATATTCAAAGCGAGAAACTTTCTGCAGACGACTCAGCAGCTGTGTCCTTTAAAAGTAAGTTTGCTTCAGTTATAGCAAATTAAGAGAAAGAAACATTTATAATATTGATGAGACGGGGCTTATTATGGAAAGCATTACCGAGAAAAACCCTAGCCACTAAAAGAGAAATGCCTGCACCAGGTTTTAAGATGAGAAAAGAGCGAGTTACAATTGCTATATGTGCAAATGCTACTGGGATGCACAGATTGTCCGTGTTTGTTATCAGTAAGTTGAAAAAGCTGAGAGAATTTAAAATTTTTCTAATTTTCTGGTTTTGTATAAAAATCATTAAAATGCCTGGATGTTTTTGTTTTCTGAGATTGGTTTACATTTTTTTTTATTTAATTAATCTTAATTATATAACTTTAATTATATAATTTAATTGTAAGATAAGATTAAATAAATTCAATCTTATTACGTTTGATTATCTAGAAAATTTGGCTATCCAGAAGAGGTCTGACATCAATTATTTCAGTTAACCAACACTCTACTGTATGTGTATATATATATATATATATATATATGAATAAAATACAAAAGAAGAATATATTTAAATATTTTACCTCAGCAATAAACACAATTATTACGCTATCGGCCCGTTCTTCTGGGGTCATATTTTCTATTAGATTCTGAAGAGTTGACATTAGATAACTCTGAACATCTCTTTTCACTGTAGGAATTCCAAGGACCATGGTAACTATAAATATGTTAAACAATGTGTATAATTACATCTATAGTTATAAAGCATAAAAAATATATGGTCATCATTTTAATCAGAAAGACAAAAGCTAAAAACACTTCAGGTCTACAGAAGACAATAAGGTAATTCTATATCAGCTAACAACTAGGTTTAGGTAATTTTCCAGCAGAGTATAACAGAATTTCTACAATTTTACACAAAGTATGACAAACTAGTTTTTTGGTTAATTAGTAACACAGAAATTCATCCCAGGGGCTTACATCTGGTGAGTATGGGCTTAGCACACCCAGGATCCTGAGCTGGATATCATCATTCTTCTCTTTCTTGGTGATTTCCTTTTACTTCTCTCTCTCTCAGGGTAACTCAGGAATTTTTTTTTTTTTTTTTGGCTGGTGCAGCATAAACCTCAGGCTTCCTTGCACCATATAAATAAATAAATAAAAATAAATTTTCTGTTTATACTCTGGCACGATAACCAAGTCAGTAGAGTTTACAATAAATCGTCAATATAAATATTTATCGTATTTAGTAGTCACGGGCTTGAACCCCGGTCCACACAAGGAACGCGTGCTATGCACTCTCGCTCCTGACCACTGGGCTAGCTAATAATAATAATAATAATAAATGGCTGCCTAAACATAACCACTAATTCCACGCTGTGCAATGAACAGCACAAAGCAGGGAAGTTCAGCTGTTAGCATCATATGGCAAACTAGTTTTTTGGTTAATTAGTAACAGAGAAATTCATCCCAGGGGCTCACATCTGGTGAGTATGGGCTTGGCACACCCAGGATCCTGAGCTGGATAGCATCATCATTCTTCTCTTTCTTGGTGATTCCCTTTTACTTCTCTCTCTCTCTCTCTCTCTCTCTCTCTCTCTCTCAGGGTAACTCAGGAATTTTTTTTTTTGGCTGGTGCAGCATAAGCCTCAGGTTTCCTTGCACTCTATAGCTAATGATAATAATAATAATAAATGGCTGCCTAAACATAACCACTAATTCCACGCTGTGCAATGAACAGCACAAAGTAGGGATATTCAGCTGTTAGCATCACTATACATATTAAAAATAAGGATCTTACAAAAAAAAACTGTTCACTGCAGTGTACAGAAACTTATGCATCAGCATAGTAACCTAATTGAGGTGCACAAATAAATAAATTTTCTATTTATATTCTAGGATAATCACATGATCAGAAGAGTTCACAAGGTAGAGAATACAAGAAGCAGCATTGTATTCAGTAGCCAAGCAGGCCTGAACTACAGTTACACAAAGCACATGTACTTACGCACCCTCGTGCCTAACAACTGAGCTACAGCACGACTTTAAAAGGGTTGCGTAAACTAAATGCTGTCAGCATCCTTCCTCTTTCTCTGATGAAACACACAAAGGGGGGTCCATAAATTTAAATAGGAAAAGATCTTCAATTTAAATTACCATTGGCCATAAAGTACAATTCAACAAATTTAAATTGATGGCTGTAAAACAAATTCACAGAAATTGTGAGAGTATTTTCTGTAATACTGAGACATCCTCAGATTCAAGATGTTCCTACAGATTGGAGATGTGCAAATGTCTCTCCTGTTGTTGTTGTTATGGGATTTCTGGCGCAAGGGCTACATAGGCCATATTGCGCCTATCAAAGTAAGTAAGTATACATGTGATAACTGCTCTGGGAGCAATTAGAGTTGGTCATGCATTTTAATTTTTTTCAAGTAGGTGAAAAATTCGGAGAGTTTTGCGTCATTACCTATGATGCTGTTGAGTGACAAGAGGTTTGAGATGGAGCTGAAAGTAGACTGTCGGGCAGTGTCGAACAAGCTACATTCAATCAGAATGTGTTTCACTGATAGCGGCTGCAAACAATGCGTGCACAGAGGAGGATCATCTCCTGTGAGCAGAAACAGATGAGTAAGGTGAGTGTGGCCAATTCGGATTCTGGCTAGAAGTACTTCTTCCTTTCTGATTTTACGGAAGCTAGAGGTCCATAATTGTGGTTCAGGTTTCAATTGAAACAGTTTATTATGTGTTTGCTTTTTCCACAGTTTATTATGTGTTTGCTTTTTCCATTGTTCCACACATATTTCCTGTATTTTATGTTTATAATCAGGATAGGGGACAAGATCATTTGATAAGGCTACGTTGGAGGGATGCTTTGCGGCATGATCAGCGCACTCATTTCCAGGAATACCGCTATGGCCTGGGATCCAGGAGAAGACAACAGTGCAATGTTGCTCATGGAGATGTATCAGTTCTTGTCTTATTAGCTTTACCAAAGGATTGCAAGGTGAGGTGTTTGTGAGAGCTAAGAGAGCACTCTTGGAATCAGTGTACACTATACTTTTATTCGTTGACAGGAGGGAAATATTTTCCAGGGCAAGTTTAATTGCATAGAGTTCAGCAGTATAGCTGCTGCATTCAGCTGGAAGTGGAATAGAAACAGTTGTATTAGGGAAGACAGCAGCTGCACCCACTTTATTGCCCGACTTTGAACCGTCAGTGTAGATCTTAGAAAAGTGGGAATAATTTTCTTCATGGACAAGATGCAATTGTCTGATGTTAACATCTGCTACAGCACCTTTTCCCCATTTTTCAAAGTAATCATCATATGAAGGAGTTAAGGTAATCCATGGGGGATCCGGGTCTTTTAAATCTCTGATGATATTATGAAAGGAAATATTCCAGCATTCTAATAGGTTCTGTAATCTGATACCGGCAGGTCGGATTGTTCTGGGTTTGTTTCCATAGTGTGTTCTCCACTGCGGATCATACAGTAGTGGCCAAATAGGATGAGTGGGGAAGCTTTTAATTTTAGCCGAGTAGTTTAACAGTAACATCTTTCTCCTGATACTGAGTGGAGGTTCGTGAGCCTCAACATACAGACTTTGAACAGGTGATGTTCTGTATGCACCCAGGGCAATCCTAAGGGCAGCGTGTTGGATTGGAGCAAGACGAGCCAAAGTACTCTCTCTAGCAGCGTCATAGACAGGCGCTCCATAATCTAGGCGAGATCTAATTAGAGACCTATACATGTGGAGCAGGGTGTACCGGTCTGCACCCCAGGATGTACTAGAGACGACCCGAAGTATGTTAATTTTCTTAAGGCAGGTGGGTCATAGGTGTTTAACATGCTCCTGAAAATTTAGATTCTTATCAAAAATTAGCCCTAGGAGACGAATACTGTTAACGATTGGAAGAGGATGATTGGCCAAGTGTAACTCGGGTTTTGGATGCATTTTGCGCTTGTTGCAGAAGTGCATGGCCATAGATTTGTGTTTTGATAATCGATATCCATTTTGTGTCATCCATAGTTCAATATTATTTATTGATATTTGTAATTGCCTCTCAATATAATTTATAGTCTGAGAATGGCAGGACAAGGTAAGATCATCAGCATAAATATATGAGTCAACAGTGTTTGGAATGCTGTTTGTGATATTGTTAATTCGTATAGCAAATAGAGTGGCGCTGAGGACAGAGCCTTGAGGGACACCTTCTTCTTGTCTGTATGTGTGAGACAGAGCCTGCCGATATCGAACTTGGAATGTCCTGTGGAAAAGGAAGTTTTGGATAAAATATGGTAAATGCCCTTTCATATCTATAGAATGGAGATCCTTTAGGATTCCATAACGCCATGTGGTATCGAAAGCTTTTTCTATATCGAGACACACCATGACGAGATGTTGATTCCTGATAAAAGCGTTTCTTATGTTTGATTCAGCCTTTATCATGAGATCTAAGGATGATCTCTTCTTCCGAAAGCCGAACTGATTGTTGCTGATTATGTTTCTAGACTCAAGGTACCACGTCAATCGACGGTGCACCATTTTTTCTAAAGTTTTACTTAAGCAGCTGGTTAGAGAGATCGGTCTGTAGTTGTTAGGGATCGAATGATCTTTTCCTGGTTTGGGGATAGCAATTACATATGAATGTTGCCAGGAGCTAGGAAATGTGTGTTCATAAAATATCCGATTGTAAAATTTTAGTAGAGAGGATAATGATTGCTGATCTAGATTTTTAAGCATTTCATAGTAAATTCCATCAGGGCCAGGGGCACTGTTGTGGGAAATATTTATAGATTCTTTCAATTCTGATAGTGTGAGCAGTTGATTATAGGGTAAACGGCAGGTAGTTTTGAAATTTAGTTTGAATTTTTCAGCATCAGCTTTAATTTTTTGGAATGATGGATGATACGCGATGGAGGCGGACAATTCAGAGAACACAGTTCCTAAGGCATTTGCAATATCTTCTGGATTAGAGATCTCCTTCCCATTCCAATTAAAAATAGGTGCAGGTAATGTAGGGTATTTACCATTTAGCTGCCTTATTTTTTTCCATATTATTCTGGCATCAGTGTCTTTATTGATTGATGAAGCAAATTTTATCCAAGAGTCTTTTTTAGCCTTTCGCCTGATGTACCGTGCTTTGGCTTTAAGTTTCTTATAATTGATAAGGTTGGCAGTGGTAGGGCATTTTCGGAATAAGTTCCATGCTGCATTCTTTTCTCTTTTCACCTTATTACAATCATCGTTCCACCAGTGATTGGTATGTCTACGATTTCTTAATTGAGACTGTGGGATGGCAACCTTTGAAGCTGATAGTATCTGCATTGTGATATGTTTTGTGACAGTATTGATAGAGGCAGACTCAATGATGTGATCATCAAAAGAGATATGACTTTTATATTTTGTCCAGTCTGCTTTAGAAAATTTCCATTTCATTTGCGGATCAGTTGTTTTGGAATTCGTGGTTTGAATTCTGCATATTACTGGATAGTGATCACTGTTGAGAGGATTGTCAAGTGTTGTCCATTCGACACTTGGGAAGAGGATCGGAGAGCAGATTGAGAGGTCTATTGCAGATGATGCTCCAGTAGGAAAATGAATGTAAGTGGGTAAACCTGTGTTCAGTAATGTTAAATTCTGTCTGTCTAGTAGTGTCTCAATGAGTTCTCCGCGTCTGTCTGAGACGGGGGATCCCCATAGTGGATGGTGTCCATTAAAGTCTCCTAATAGGCAAACTGGTGACGGTAATTGCAAAACAAGGTTTTCTAGTTCGTGAATCGTACATTGCTGATTGGGAGGGAGATATATTGAAACGATCGTTAAAGAAATGCCAATCATTACACGAGCCGCAACAGCTTCTAAGGCAGTTTGAAGAGGAATTTGTTTACAAGGAACCCTTGAGTCTATGAGTATGGCCACTCCACCATGAGCACTGTTTGTCCTGTCTTGTCGAAAAAGAGTGTAATATTTAACTGACACGGACACTTGTGGTGTTAGATTTGTTTCCTGTAGGCATATGCTCACAGGATGATAACGATCAATTAGTTCATATATATCGTCTATGTTGCTACGAAAGCCTCTGCAATTCCATTGAATTATGTTGTTCATTGTGTTGGTTTTGAATTAGAGGTTGAATCTGTCTGTTTTTTAATGTTGCTCTGCTTGTGATGGTCAATTTTTATTTTGTCCTTTTTTGAAAAGAATGGACGTGTGTCTATGTCGTCTTCTGCATGAAGATCTATGATGGGTTCATTACAAGTATTGTTTTCTGCAATATCCATAGCTGTGTTATCAGATAATTTCTTTCTAACATGAACTGAATTTTCCTTCTGATCTGCGGTAACTGGATCTAATTTTGCAGTAGATGGTATCGAGATCGGGGTATTGTTTGTCCTATCTACCGTTTGGTGTTTTGTAGACTGTGATGCAGGTGATAGCAATGATCGAGCCCAATCAGAAATTGACACTTTTTGTGGGACTGATATATCTGTTTGCGTTGAAACTGTTTGTTGTCTTTTGGATGCTTCAGCATATGTACGCTTAGGCATGTTTTGTAGCAGGTTCTTTCTGGCTTCAGGGTATGTGACCTTGTTCTCCACTTTGTATTTTTGGATTTTTTTCTCCAGCTTCCATTGCTCACAGGATCTAGAAAAAGCTGAATGGTTGCCTTTGCAGTTTGGACACCGTGATGATTCAGCATTACAATCAGTATGGACATGTTCTTTTGATCCGCAGTTTGAGCAAACGGAATCTCCTCGGCAGACAGTTTGGGAATGTCCAAACTTCTGACACTTGTAGCATCGAATAGGATTGGGTATATAAGGACGGATGCGACAGTTTAAGTATCCTGCTTTTACTGATGAAGGAAGATTTGGTGTAGAAAATGTGAGAATGATGCTACGAGTAGGAACAAATTCTCCATCTTTCTTCACCATTATTCGTCTTGCTTCAGTAACTTTCTGGTCTTGGAGTTCTTGAACAATTTCCTCCTCTTTGACGTTCAACAGATCCCATTCGGAAATTACTCCTTTGGAGCTATTCAGGGTAGCATGAGGAGATACTTTAGCAGGAACTCCACCAAACGATGTAAGTTTCAGAAGGGACTCAGAATGTTTACGATTGGCGGTTTCGACTAATAGGTCGCCAGACTTCTGTCTTCTTACCATTTTTGGTGACCCGGCTACACTTTCTAGACATTTCTGTATATAAAAAGGAGACAAAGTACCCAAAGACTGATTCGTTAGGGAATGCAGTATGAGGAAAGATGGATATTCCATTTGAGGTACATCTGTTTTCATCCTCTTCCGTGTTTGATAGTCAGAGTCAGTTTGTTGCAAATCCAAAGAAGCAGGATTTACAGTCTTGAGAGGTGGAAAACGTTCGGTTTCCATAATTGCTCCTTTTGGCCCCGGAAGGATAACTTTTCCTTCCAGGTTTCTGGCCCCGCCACGGGGAGGCAGGAGCAGTGCCACGAGGTGACCAAGCGGCTGTTAGTTGTGTTAGTGAAATAAGAAAAAGAAACAGAAAGGTGACTTTCCTTTCTGGGCCTTTGCCTACTACTTGTAGTGCGAAAGAGCTACTCTAATAGAAAATGAAGAAAACGGTATTTAGAACGAAAAAGAATCTATATCTGGCAAAAGCTCTTTAGGAGGATTGCTTTAACGAACGCACTGAAATCGCTTGGCCATGGAACGCTTGGCACCCGGGGCCAATGTCTCTCCTAACACAAGGGTGGTTCAAAGGGTGAAGAGGGCAACTACAGATCTGTAAGTATGGCTTATTTACTCTTTCTGAGATGATATACACAAAGGTTGTTGTTGTTGTGGGGGTTTTGATGGCACATAAGTTGCTTTGGCTATAATGTGCCTATTCATTTATTGTAATAATATATAAGAAATTCTCGTATTGTCAGAAAAGGCTGAAATCAAAAATGATTAGACTCCAATCTGCTTCAGAAATCCGAAAAATTCAGGAATATTTGCATTGTCACCAATTACATTCTCTAGAGTTATTGATTTCCAAAGGTTAACTAATGATAGCAGGGTTGTATTTCTGTCTTGTTTATAGTCGGTCCTCGTATAACATGTGTTTACATTACACAAATTCGATCATACACGATTTATAAATAGGGGAACGATATCTTATATAACACGAACCGAATTCGCTTATGCACGATTCGCCTTTGTGTTTACAAGAAATGACAGTCGAACGCGGAATCACCCCAACTGAACGCAACACGATAGGAATGAAGAGAAGATTCTGAAAATGTATTTATGTTTTTTATATCAGTAAAGGGGAAACATTTCACCATAATAACGTAAAAACCAACAGAATTCCAGCTATCGGTATAATCGCAAATGCAATTAGATGGCCTCCGTAGCCGAGTGGGCAGGAGCGGTTGTGCAGTAGCACACGCTCTTTGAGTAGACCGGGGTTCAAGCCCCTGACTGCTGAATATGGTCGATCTGCCAACCCGCACTGGACCAGCGTGGCAGATTATGGTCCATTTCCCTCAGCATGAATTGTTGAGGAGGCTTCTACCCTGCAGTGGGTTGATAATGGCTGCACTTTACTTTACTTTACTTTACTACCAGTTTATAACAGATTCCACTAGCAGAAACGCAACTGGAAATTGTTTTATGGTAGTAACCCCCAGAAATGTGCTTTAGTAAAATGTGAGGTGTTAATAGTGTCTCTCGGCCTTTACGGTGTTGTTTATTCAGTTGCTACACGGGCGCAGCTTTGTTTATGTGTATCAAGCGTGCCTCCTCATTTTGTAATTGTGCTTTATTCCCTAAAAATGAGTAAAATACTTAAAAGGTGTGAAAAGGAAGCGTCCTGGCGAAGACACTGCAGATTCAGAGAGAGAGAGAAAAAAAAAAAGCAATATCGATAAACAGAGGCTGACTGGGTCAAAAATTCTTGCCCGGGAAAATTTATAGTGGCCTCATACTACGGTTTATGGCCAAAATCACACCGGCCTCCGGCCCACCGGGATTTCCCGGGTAAGGCTTATGGCCAGTCCGCCTCTGTCGATAGAGAAAAAATATGAAATTGTGAAATGCTTTGAGCAAAATGAAAGACCATGTGATATTGCACGTGCTACAGGCCGAAATGAGGCAACGCCGAGAATTAGAAAGAATGCAGAGAAAATAAAAACAACTTTCATAGAAGGAACAACTCAAAGTGTAATTAAAATCCATTATATTAAGACACAAAGAATTGGAAGAGATGGAACGGCTGTCATCTATTTGTATCAAAAATCAAATAAAAAACAAGTTTTCTTACGATAGAAGCAAAAGCATTAGCAATATTTTATTACGTAATAGTCGTAATAAAATACGTAAGCATTTTATTACAACTTACGTATTATAATTTATACTTACGTATTATAAAATACGTAAGTATTTTATTTAATATAATAAATTTTTATTATTTAAATAAATAATAAAAATAAATATTTTTTATTACGTATTTTAATCGTTATAAAATACGTAAATATTTTATAACGATTAAAATTACCCGATTATTTATTGTGTTTGGTAATGTTTTGGTTCCAAATGTGTGTTCAATCTTGGGTGGTCGGCACCTAACCCCACTTTTCCCATAGGGCCTGTTGTTTATATTGCACGATTTTGCATTGCACGAGGGTTTCTAGGAACACAACTATCGTGCTATACGAGGACAGACTGTATGGGCATTCAATGAGAATGTGTTTAACAGTCAAATTTATAAAACAATGTGGACACTGTGGTGGATCATCTCCTGTGAATAAATGAAGGTGAGTTAAATGAGTATGACCTATTCTTGCTCTTGAAAGGACTATTTCTTCTCGTCTTGATATATGGACACTGGAACGCTAAATTTTAGGATCCTGTTTAAATTTAAAAAGTTTATTGTTTGTTTGAGAGTGCCAGATTGCTGTCCATTCTGTTAGGCAAGGCATGCACCATGAATAATTTGTGGATAGTCTGATGCTGAAACAGGGATATTGGTTAAATCTAAAGTAGTCGGACTTTTTTGCAGCTTTATCAGCCAGTTCATTACCAGAAACTCAAGAATGTGCCAGAATCCAGCAGAAGGTGATCAGTTGGTTGCACTGTTCAATCCGCAGTAATAATCTTCTAATTTCATTTAGAACAGGGTGAACTTTATCTGAGGAGTTATATAATGCCATAATTGAGCTGAGGGAATCAGTGTAAATAACAAATTTTAATGAGCAGTCAGAACAGAGATTTTCTAAGGCTAGTTTAATTGCATATAATTCTGCTGAGAAGATACTGAATTCAGGAAGGGATGCTGAAGTAGTGGTATTTAGAAACACTGCTGCTGCTCCAACGTTTGAGATAGATTTAGAGCCATCTGTATAAATTGGAGAAAAATCAATATATCTGTGAGTGTGATGAACTGCATGAAGTTGTTTCACATTTGATGCTTGAAGAATATTTTTTCCCCACTGGCAAAGGTAAGTGTCACAGGTCGGTAGAGGTGGACGAGTCCATGATGGGTAAGTGCATGTTACTACCTGTTGAACAGAATGAATGGAAACATTCCAAACCTGCATCAGTTCAAGAAGGCAAAGACCAGCTGGGTTTACTATACTAGGCTTATTTCTGTAGAGGTTTTCTAATGGTGGATTGAATAGGTATGACTGAATTGGATGCAAGGCACAGCTCTGTATTTTGACAGAATACTTTAGTAGCAGTGTTTTCCTATGTAAAGTTAATGGGGGGCTTATGAGCATCAATGTAGAGGCTATGTGCTGGTGATGTTCTGAAAGCCCCAAGTGCAATCCTCAAGGCACTGTGCTGAACTGGATCAAGCCAGCGCAAAGCACTTCTTCTGGCAGAATCATAGACAGGATCTGATTAATGCCCTGTATAACCAAAGCAGGGAGGTGCGATCTGCACCCCATGTTAGGGTGGATAAAGTTCTGAGTATATTTAACTTTTTTAAGCAGGAAGTACGTACATTTTTAATATGGTCTAAGAAATTTAATTTGTTGTCAAAGATTAATCCTAGAAATCTGATGTTAGTAGTGACTGGAATGAAGACATTGGAAATTTGAAGTTCAGGATCCAGATGAAGTTTGTGTTGTCTACAAAAATGGATAGCAACTGTTTTCTGTTGTGAGAGAAGATAGCCGTTAAGACTGACCCATTGTTGTATTTTATTCAGTGATATTTGAAGCTGCCTTTCAATAGATCTCTTGTTTTGGGAATGCCAGGAGATGGAAAGGTCATCTGCATAAAGGTACGGGTTTGGAAGCCATTTAGTGATGAAATCGATTCTAAGAGCAAAAAGAGTAGCACGCAGTACTGATCCGTGAGGAACACCTTCTTCCTGAATGAAAGTTGTAGAGAGGTCATTTTGGTATCTTACTTGAAATGATCTACTGTGTAGAAAGTTTTGAACAAATATGGGAAGGTTGCCCGTAGTTCGAGAGAATAAAGATCACTAAGTATGCCATGCCACCAGATGGTGTCAAAAGCCTTCTCTATATCTATAGAAACGATTACTAGATGTTCGTGTTTAACAAAGGCATTGTGAATGGCAAATTCAGCCTTGATCATGAGATCCAAGCATGATCTGTTTTGTCGAAAGCCATGTTGACTATGGCTCATTAGATGTTGTGACTCAATGATCCAGACAAGTCTACAGTGGACAATTTTTTCAAGGATTTTGCTGAGGCAGCTTGACAGAGATATTGGCTTATAGCTATGGGAGTTGGATGGATCTTTTCCAGGCTTCAGGAATGCCAAATCAATAGAGTGGTGCCAAGAAGCTGGATAAACATTTTCTAAAAAAATACAGTTGTAAAAGACCAGGAGGAGGTGCAAAGCTTTATCATCAAGATGCTGCAGCATGACATAACAGATCCCATGAGATCCGGCGGCACCATTATGAGCTGTTTTAATGGCATGCAAAAGTTCAGAATACTGTAGAGGTTTGTTATACAATAGAATGAGGGCAGTTTGAAAGTTAATAGAATACTGTTCTCTACTGTTTTTAATTCGCTGGAAAGATGTAGTATAAGCTGATGGTGCTGATATTTCAGCAAAGGTATTTCCCAAAGCATTCGCTATATCCAAGGGACTTAATAGATCTCGCTCGTTCCAGGAGAGGACTGGAGAAGGTATGGTTGGAAACTTACCAGAAAGCTGTCTAATTTTTTTCCGAATTATTTTGCTGTCAGTGTTTCTGTTAATGGTTGATGCAAAACGGGTCCAGGATTCTTTTTTGGCTTGCCTTTGTATGAAACGTGCTTTTGCCCTTAATTTATCAGATTGGCTGTGATTGGATATTGCTGAAATAAATTCCAGGCTCTATTTTTTGCTTTTGTGCATTCCTCAATTCCACCAATAATTATAATGCTTTCGGCCTGGGGGATTTGATAATGGTATTGTATCTTTGGCCACATTTAGGAGATGCAGCGTGATATAATCTATCACATCATCAATAGGCTGGAGACGGATTTTTTTCTCATCAAAAGAGATTGATGACTGGAATTTTGCCCAGTTTGCTCTGCCAAATTTCCATTTTATGCAGAGTTTAGTTAAAGGAGCCTGTGCTATCAATACCTTACATACGATTGGGAAGTGATCGTGCCCATAGGGTCATTTATAACATACCACTCTATGGTCGGGACCAGTACTGGAGAACAAATGGAAAGATCTATTGCTGAAATATGTCCAGTTGAGAGCTGAATGTGAGTGTGCACACCAGTATTCAGTATTGCAAGGTTTAGTGCCTCTAAAAAGCTTTCAATAAGTCGACCCTGTCTATCTAATTTAGTATCACCCCATAAAGGATGGTGCCCATTAAAGTCCCCTAATATACAGAGGGGTGGAGGTATCTGTATGAAGAGGTCTTCAAGTTCTTTTAAACGGTAAGTATGGTTTGGCTGTAAGTAGATTGAGACTAGTGTTATTGCATTGTGAAGAGTTATGTGAACAGCAACAGCTTCTATTTCAGTTTGAAGTGGGACATCCTTAGTTGGGATCTTTGAATTTATTAGGATTGCTACACCACCGTGGGCAGCATTTGCTGTATTACGATCTCTTCGATAAAGACAATAATTCTTTATCAAAAGAGAAATTTGCGAGGTCAGGTAAGTGTTCTGTGCTGGAACGAGTACAGAGAAGGGCAACAAGATTAGTGAATGGAACAAAGGGGTGCTGTTATGAAGAAAGGCTTAAGTTTTACAAATTACAGTGTCTGGAGGCTAGGCACCAGCGAGGTGATCTGATAGAGGTGTATAAAGCCTTGAATGGTTTGAGCATGCTCAATGCTGATGGGATTCTTCCTCTTGCTCAGAATAATCACCTGAGAGGGCATAAATTCAAATTGAGGAAAGACAGAGGTAGGATAGACGTGCGGAAATTTGCCTTTAGCCAGCGGGTGGTTGGTTGGTGGAACAGACTTCCATCCCTTGTCGTGGAAGTTGATAGCCTAAATAAGTTTAAGGCTCAGCTGGACAGGTATTTCGAACGAACAGAGGGGTGAAGTGGAAGTGGTTATTTTTTATTTATTTTTTTTTTTTGGCTGATGCTGCATAAGCTTGCTTTCTTGTATCAAATGCCTCTACTAATGCTAATGCTAAAGACAAAGAGCAACTGGAGAATATGGGTTAATTAGATCATGGATATCATCTGTGTTGCAACGAAACACTCTGCAGTTCCACTGTAAAATACAAGGCATTATTTGTGTTTAATCGATGGAGCTGTATCTGACTGCTTTTTTAAGGCGACTGGCTTATGACGTTCTAATTTTGGTTTATCTTTTTTGGAAAAAACTGGCCAACCAGTGCCCATTTTTTCTTCTTCAGCATGAATTTCTAAAATTGGATCTTCCTGTATAAATGTGCCATCTGTATCCACGGTTGTGTCCTGGGTATTTTTCATTGCATTTGAGTTTGTAATGTCGAATGTAGTAGCACTCATTGGAGGAAGAGATGCCGCTGGTATTGTTAGAGGAGTATTATTTGCCTGGTCTGAGACTTTGGGTTGTTGTTTACGTACACTTGGTTGTTTCTCAGAGAGGACATTGCTAGCCCAATCAGAAATTGATTTATTAGTGAGAACAGTGACATCTGTTTGAGTTCAGACTGTTTGATATTTTTTTACTACATTGGCATAGGTTACATTTTTGTTTATATTAGGTGTAAGTTGTTTTCTTGATTCCTGGTAGTTGACTTTATTCTCGACCTTGTATTTTACTATTTTTTTCTCAGTTTTCCATTTTTCACAAGTTTTGGAATATGTAGGGTGGTCACCTTTGCAGTTAGCACATGTCATTTTTGTAGCTGAACAGTCACTTTGATTGTGTTCTGAGGACCCACAATTGGGGCAGACTGGAACACCTCTGCATACAGTTTGCAAATGGCCATACTTTTGGCATTTATAGCATCTTAAAGGGTTGGGAATATATGGGTGAATGCGGCAAAGTAAATAACCTGCTTTTACAGAGGCAGGTAAGTTAGGGGTATTGAAGGTGAGTATAATATTTCTGGCTGGTATAAGTTGGTTGTCTTTTTTAGTCATTATGCGTTTTGCTTCAATTACATTTTGTCCCTCAGCTCTTGGGTTATTTCTTCCTCGTTGTTTTATGATAGTGACCTCCAGAAATGTGTTTTAGAAAAATATCACAAAGGCATTCAAAATTGATTCTTATAACGGAACATATGATAACGATGTAAGTGTAGTGCAATTTCCATTATAAAAATGACCTTTTAGAGAGATAAATAACTTAGTTATATAGCAAAAATTTCAACTTCCGAGGTCTTAGAATGAATTACCAAAAAAAAAAAAAATGTGGTTCATATTACAATATTTTCAAAATACCTCCATTTATTTCTATGGGATGCAAAATACATTTCCACGATTTTCTTAAGTTTTCACTGGCCAGCAAAAATTTACATAATGTTGAATTTCCATTAAGTCGAGTATTACGTAAGCCAGGGAGTGCCTGTACTAATTTATATTTAGCCAGAGTAACTGATTGCTGGAATAAAGTCACACTTAGTGTTGTGGAAGTGGGTAATTGAATAAATTTAAAGAGAGTTTGGATAAGTTATTAAAATGAATAGGCAAATTACGTGGGTAATGATTTTTTTTTTTTTTTGCATATGCCATATTTGCTTTGTTTCCTGCCATCATTTTTGTTAATACTAATACTAATGTTTTAAAAAAATTTTGTTCAATTTGTCTTTTGCTCAGAATGAATTTCTTTAACTGGCTTCCAACATCTGCTTTATTTATTCTATTCTTTTTCTCATGTCTAATATTTTAACTTCTATATCTTGGATACACAAAATTATTAACTTGCATCCCCTCCTTTTTTTAGTCTGCACCCTTCTCATCCCTTCCAAAGTACAAAACTTCTGTTTTTGTGTAACTAACTTTCATGCTAATTTCTCTATCTTTATCTAATTTATTCAAAGATTCTTGAAGGTCTTGCAGGTTACTAATTAGAAGTACTATACCATCGGCATGCAGTAATGATCCAATATTCACGTTTCCCGTACTAAACCTTGTCAATAATTTGCATTCTTTTATTAAATGATATATGAAAGTTTCAGCCCTAACTCACTCGGTTTAACTGAAACTATTCCTCAATACTTCCCTCAATCTACTTTTATTTCACTTAAAAAATAATCCCTGATTTTATATGTTTGTAAAATTTGAAAGAGTAGATTTTTCTACGTACTTTTCATCATGTTTTTTCAAGATCAACGAATCCTAAATTTGAGTTTGTTATGTTTCCATGATTTTTCTATAATTTTTAATAATGCAAATATTTGATTGGCATCCCCGATATGACTCATAACCTGTTAAGGTCAACAATACTTATAAACCTCTTCAATAAGAAAATCAGTATTGTTGCACTGCCTGGCACATTAAGCAGTGAAATTCCTATGTACTTGTCACATTTGGCTTGATTTCCTTTTTTATATATCAATGCCATTAATTCCTTGCTCTGATCTTCTGGAACTTGTCTTTCGAAAAAACCACAGTGATACCAAAAAAACCTCAGCTTTCAGCATTTCTAGTCTGATTTCATCTTTACCTTTCTACTTTTTTTTTTTTTTATGTGAACCCCAAACACGAGAGGTATTAGAACCTATAGTACTTAGTACCGTGCTTGGGTTGGAGGTTGAGAAGACAAAAGAAGATATTTGTTGACATTGGACTTGAACTTCTGTAGATTGTAATTTTCAGGAAATACGTATGAAGGAAGGTTGTTCCAGAAAACGGCAGTTGAATGAATAAATGAGGAAGATGAAAAGTTGGTTCTGTGGGTTTGAAGTTGGACAATAAATGGATGTTGGCTGGCAGCGGCATGTGTTCGGACTGTTTTGAAAGAGAGAGCGGGAATTATAGAAGCCAATTCAGAAGAACAGTGCCCATGGAAGTATCTGTAGAAGAGGCATGCAGCAGAAACAGTACGTCTATGAGAAAGTGAGTGGAGAGACTCTGTTAGAGATGAATCATTAATTAACCTAACTGCCCTCTTCTGAATGGAATCAAGAAGCCATGCTTCTATGCTTAATATTTGCTATAGCTTTTTCTACCTCAACAATAGAGATATTACCTACAATTTCCTGAGTTTCAAAATTTTTCTCTTTTTATATAAAGTTTTCAGCTCTTTTGTTTGGAAATTCAAAGGATTTACTCTGTACTTCTAAAAATCCAATCAAAAGAGAAAATATCCTATTTTCTTTTCTAACTTCATCTACACCTTTATTAAAGTTTTTTTTTTTTACTGTTCTATGATTTTTTAATAAATGCCAAACATTTCTCTCTCTCTTCCTGATAATATCAAACACAAAAGATATCAGAAATCACAGTACATTAGTACTGTGTATAGGACGAAGGTTGAGAAGATGAAAGGTTCATTGTGACATCGATTTGAATTTCTGTAGAATGCAATTTTCAGGAAATACATGTGAGAGAGGGCTGTCCCAAAGAGTAAAAGTAAAAGGGATAAATGAGGAAGAGGAAAAGGTGATTCTATGAGTTTGGAGTTGAACAGTTAATGGATGTTCGCAACTTGAGACATATGTCTGGACTGTTTGAAAAAAAAAAAAAAAAAAGGCAGACAAATTACATATGCTAATTCAAAAAGAGTGCACACAGAAAAAGGCATGTAGCAGAAACCAAATATCTGTATGTCAGAGTGGAGAATTTGTAAGAGAAACTAATTTTTCAAACCAATGGCAACTGAAGATGTGGTATTCAGTAGTTTTGAAATTAATATTACTGTAATTTCAGAGCCTGTCTTTAATTTATTTAATATAGTAAAACCTCAATTCAATAGACTATATGGAGGAAGACACGTCTGTTAAACTCAAAAGAAATTTTTTTTTTTTTTTTGTTAGTTGTTGGCTCATCGGCTTCTGTGGCCATAATGCACCTCCCAAAGTTTTTTGCACTTACTCTGATCCAAGCCCGAGGCGGGATTCGAACCCACAACCTTTGGGTTGCCAGGCAGGCACTTTACCCACCCGGTAAGCCTGGTTGGCTCAAAGGAAATACAGTGTTAACAGAATGTTATGACCCATTATGAAAAAGAAAATAACATGCAAAGTTTCAAACTACAGCACCTGATGAACAGTACTGTAATAGGGAAACTTTATGAACACTTCCTGCTGCCGATACTGAATAAATTACAGCAGTGTAAGCCATATTCATATAAGAGAAAATTTCTAATTTTTTGCAAAAGTTTTGCTCTAAACTGAATATACCAGAGTATATGAAGTTGGGCTTGTTTACAGTTTCTTTCAACCAGCAGGAAAGAAACTGTATTATATAGTGTGTTATATAGTGCTTCAACAATCATAAAAGAGAACAAAAATGACTCATACATTATATGATTATCTCATACTATATTGATAAATGAAAGCAAGACCAACCATCTCATTAGCTGTAGGTTAAATCTGCTTTATTGAGAAAACATTTTAGCAGATAGTAAATGCCACCAGACTGAAGCAGTATTGTCACCAGATTCTACACAGACAAAAAAAGCTTGGTTTGGTGGACACTATCAGTTATTTCTGAAGTCTGCTAAAACATATATATATCAGTGTGAATTTTAGTATTCATCCAGTATGATATTAACTTGAAATTTCTATCATTACTTTTTTATTGGAAGAGGCTAGCCTAAAAAAATTAACAGCACCACATATGTCAAAAAATAGTTGTAATGGTAAATTTTCACACAGTTTCAGTTTGCTCATTTTTTTTCAGGCTGTACAGTAGTTGGGAAATATTATTTTTTCTGAACAACAAGACTTACTTTTTTCTAAATTTTTTTTATCTTATTATACAATATAATGTCAAAATTAAAAATAAATTTTTAGTTTTCTATTTTAAACAATTTTTGGCTTTTTTTTTGTCATTTTTTCAAAAAAAAAAAAAAAAATTTGATTGTTGAATTAGCAGCACCACTGCTGTTATGGTATTTTGAATTCCAGTCAGCTAAACAGTTAAAAATATTTATGGCAGCTACCAAGAATGGCCAGTGGTTGTTCCCTCTACACTAAAAACTGTTCCCTAATTTTCCTTCATTAAAGCTGTGAATCTTTAACTTAACCTTTTTAAACTCAGTCATTCAATGATGTGAATGTTATGAAACTGGTTGTAGACAAAGAAAATGCTTAAAATTATTAAATTTCACTAAATGCTGAGCAGAAATAAAATGGTATTAAATTTAGAATTCTTCTTGTGTTAAAAATAGTTTAAAAAAACAATTCAGAAACTGGACCACGGTCATATACACCGATGAACCAAAACATTATGACCACCTACCTACTATGATGTTGGTCCTCCATGTGCTGCCAAAACAGCTGGTATCCAGCAAGGCATGGACGCTACAAGATTTCTAAATGTGTCTTGTGGTATCTGGTACCAACATGTAACCAGCAGATCCTTTAACATCTGTAAGGTCCGTGGTTGAGACGCTGCAGATTGAAGTTGCTGTTCCGACACAAACCACCGATGTTCAATGGGAATAATGTCTGGGGAATTTGGAGGCCAGGGCAATACCTGGAAGCCTTCCTCATGTTCTGCGAACCAGTCTCGAACAATCCAGGAGGTATGGCATGGTGCATTATCCTACTGAAAGACGGCACCACCAGAGGGGAAGACTGTTGCCATGAAAGGGTGTACCTGGTCAGCAATGATGTTTAGGTTGGTGGTAGATGTCAGAGCACCCGGCACATGGATGACTGGACCCAGGATATCCCAGCAGAACATCACCCAAAGCATGACACCGCTGCCACCAGCTTGTTTTCGTCCCACGATGCATCCAGGCACTATCACTTCCCCGGGTAAATGACACACACGTACCCAGCCGTCCACATGGTGCAACGGAAAACATGATTCATCAGACCAGACGACCTTCTTCCAATCACTCAAGATCCAGTTTCGATGCTCCAGTGCCCATTGTAGGCACTATCGCCAGTGAACCATGGTTAGCATGGGCACTCGGAGCGGCCTGCGGCTATGCAGCCCCATTTTCAGCAGGGTTCAATGTACTGTGTGTTGTGACACATTACTCCCGTCACCAGCTAGTTGTGCCACAGTCACCCTTCTGTTGCCACGTACCATCTGGGAGAGCCTTCACTCACCTCTAGCATCGATGAGCCATGGTTGTCCAACACCTCGCCGCCAGTTCGTGGGTTCCCCCTCCTCGGACCACTTTCGGTAGGTACTAACCACGGCTGACTGTGAGCACCCCACCAGCCATGCCGTTTCGGATATGCTCTGACCCAGTTGTCTGGCCATTACAATTTGGCCTTTGTCAAACCCACTTAATCACAAAATAAGCACATTACAAATATTTCTTCCGCTGCATCAAAAAACTACTGGGTTTTCTTTTTCGCTCTCGTCATTACTTTTCCTCTAAATAATTGCTTGCTGTGTATAAATCTAAAATCTGCCCTAACATAGAATTTTGTTAAAATTGGCATCTTTAATTCTCCCACTCTTTTCTAAACAGTCCAAAACATATGCAAAAACCCATCCGCATCCATTCACTGTCCAACTCCAAATTCATAGAATCAACTTTCTCTCTTCCTCATTTATCTCTTTTACTTCCAGTTTTTACAAACAACTTAAACAACTTTCATTCACATATACTGCACATCCTGCTATAACATGCCATCTTACACATTTCATACAACACATTTCAAATTACATGCATATTTATTTGTCACGTTGTCTGCCATTACATGCACCAAAATTCAAAGTTAAACCCACAAAACCCACACACCACCATGTTACTCTTTCTCATTAGCATCATTTCAGTTTATGACTGTCTGTGAGTGCATGTTGCATATTCTAATCTGCTATATATTTTGCATATAAAAATTTTTATAGTTTCTGTATATATATACATATTCTTACTTAGCATACTTACATACAAAATGAAATAACTACTGGGATTAAGATCATAGAGCACTTTAGGGCTGTAAGCCTCAGGTCACAAAACAGTTAACTGACGTGTAAGTTAGCACAAGTGCATCATTTCTACACACAGCCAGCTACTAAGTAACTAGGAATTGGCATCATTAAGTACATCCATATTGTGAATACCTTCACAATGAGTTACCATGATTTTGCACTACCCCAAATAAGTAATGCTTCACCAATGAAGAAGACTGCTGTTACTTATTCTCGGAGGATGCTGCCACCCAGACAGCACTGTTTCGGAGCTTGTTAGCTCCACATCAGTGGGTGAGCAGGTACCCTGGTGATGCAATGATGACAACCCAGTTGGAAAGTATAACTCCACAATATGAGAGATGCTTAGGTTTGTTTGTTATTTGGTTTTTAGGAGCATTAGCAACTAAGGCCATATTGCTCCGGGGGTATGCGGTGGTCATTCCCTAACCTTTCCGCATCCTCCATATTTGGTGGGCACGGGCTCGAACCCCGTTCTAACCGAGAAGAATGTGCTACGCACTGCTGCTCCTGCCCACCTGGCTACAGAGGCATCCGATGCTTAGGTGTGCAAGTAATTAAGATCATAGACACTTGCACACCACAAGGCATCTCATATTGTGGGGTTATACTTCGCAATGGGTTGTCATCATTGCATCACCAGGGTACCTGCCACCCACTGATGAGGAGTCAACAAACTCTGAAATTGTACTGTCTGGGTGGTGGTATCCGCTGAGAATAAGTAATAGTAGTCTTCGCTATTGGTGAAGCATTAATTTGATGTAGTGCAATATCATGGTAACTCATTGTGAAGGTATTCACAATATGAGAGGTGCTTAATAATGCCAATTCCTAGTTATTTAGTAGCTGGCTGCATGTAGAAATGATGCTACTGAAATTAAAAATTAAAGTTTTGGTGAAAATGGTTTCCAATAGGGATCTGGAAATCAAAATAAGCTTGCTCATTCAAATGAAAACTGGATAAGCTGATGAGTGGTGGTTTCATATTTATTTAAGAGACAAAAAAAAAAAAAAAAAGAAGCTAGTCAAGTGATATTAAATGCTTGAAAAAAATAAGAGAGCACAACCATACTCCAACTAAAAAACTACTAATCATCAAAAACAAAACAATACCGCTCATATATTGTTTTATTTCTATAAATTTTTATTTAATAACCATTGAGTTTTAATATGTTATTTACCAATCATAATGTAACATGCAACTGTATATGTAAGTATGATTGTATGTGTGAATGCACCATTTTAATAAAAGTAAGTTTCAAAATGAGGTAAATAATGACAATTTATAGGTTTTGCAGAACCTATCTCTGACTGTTACACGAAACTGTGCATGCTATGGCACAAATTTCTACTATAAGCTGCTTTTTCAGAATACATCTTGTCAGTCTGAATCACGTGTATTTCCCAAAAATTACAGAAATTCAAGTCTAATATCAATGGGTATCCTCTGTCCTTCCAATCTTCAACCCATGCATGGTACTAAGTACTATATATCCTAAGTCGATATCTTTCATGTTTGAGGTCTCTATTTAAAAGGGGGGGGGGGAGGAAATGGCATTCACCACAACCAACCAAAATATTCTTTGAAAGTGACCAACCAATTATGAGCAGCCACTTTCCAGCCTATACTCTAGGCTATAATATCACATATGACCCTTCAGTTATCTCTGAAAGATAACTCAGTAAAAGAACATTAATAAAATGCACTTTTCCACATAAAATACTTAATTAGTTTCTGGTATGTAGGATAAATAAACACAATTAGACCCAAATAATTCCCCAAAACTAAATAAAATTGTTTTTTTTTTATATTGAAATCCATCTTAAGGCCTGAGTTTCGTGTTCTTGAGAAATACACGTATAGGGACTGTCAGAAACAACTAACAATTTGATAGAAAAGAAGTTTTTATCAAAAAAAAACAAAAACTCATTAACATATATCTGTTTTACATATTTAGCAGTTTTATCTTGAAAATAGTGAATGCAATGCCCCTTCCAATGTTATACTCTTAAACATACTGAGTAAAATTCATTATAATTTTATGAACTTTTCTTCATTTAACTCAGCACTTTATTTCCAAATATGTATTGAAGATGGGAATGCCTCAGTGTTCAGCCATCCCCATAATAAGTCAGTTGCCATAAGACTAGAAGAATGAGGTGCTCATTATACATCTTCAAAACAGGACATAAGCCACAAAATATGTTATTTTCTTTAAACTAATCAAAATGCCCGACTCATGTCACGAGCATTCTGTGCTGACTGAAACTGCTTGTCTGTTTTCATTTTCAAAAAATGAAAGGACCAATAATTTTAAAACTCAAAACTGCATACTTCACAATTGGCTCTAATGAATGAAATGGCAATTCAAACTTAACAAAGATTATCAGTAACCCAATAGTGATGATTCTATTTGATGATATCGGCCATTCAAATTAAAATGTGCTTCATCACTCAGAAACAGTTTCTTTTCAAGTTCAGGTATTGTTTGCTTTAACTCCACAAAACACAGAAATTTAGTCTATTCATTTTGTCACTTAAGACTGAGTTCTTGAAAAATGGCCATTTTGTAAGGGTGAAATTTTGTGCATGAAGACTGTCTTGCAACAACCTCTCACAAATATAGTCTCATCCTTGTATTCTACATATGTAAAATATGAGGCTGAGACTAAATGGATTGTTGTAGACCTGTTCAATTGATAAATGAACTTACTCTGAATTCTCAGACAAATTTAATGAGATTGTGCAACAGCCTAGAAAGATCAGTTCATTATAGGTCATTGTAGCATTCAGTGTTGCATTTTTTGGTTGCAATCACAAAATCTATTATCAGGTTGGTAGTTTTAAACTTGGCCGCCAAAGACATGACTGCAATGGAAGGAACATCATGAATTATGTTGCACTGTAACATTAGACTTACTTTTGAAAAAGAACTGTCTGCACAAAATGCAATACTGAATGCTACAATAACCTATAATGAACTGATCTTTCTAGGCTGTTGCACAATCTCATTAAAAGCAGACTCCTCTGTGCATGCACACAGGAGAAAAACAAACTAACAAAATATTAATTTGTTTCTGATAGACATTGTAGAAATTAACACAATTATTTATATTTATGTATAGGTATACAGGCAACCCCCATATAACAACGGTACTTCTACAACATGGTTTCACTCTAACACAATTGATAAATTGTGGCAATCCTTGCACAACATTGGTACTTATATAACACGGTTTTGCTCTAATACGGTTAGAGAATTTCGGTAAACCTCGCATAATACGGTTCTGAGCTTTTGTGAGGGGAAAACCCTATATTATGTTGGATGTAATTTTTCAACATTTCCACTCTATTTGAATCCCCACTGTTGACTCGCTAGTAAAAAAAAAAAATTATTGAGAAATCCCTGTATTTTATTTTGTTGGGAAATTCCTGTGTTATGTTCTGTGCTATTGAACTTGTGCTTGTTGAATTTGTGGAAAAATCTAGATTTCAAAGTTTCATTACTATTGGCCAGCACACCAGGCCATCCAAAAGATTTAAATCATCCAAACGTTGAAGTTATGTTCCTACCACCACAGTTGTACTGGGATAATACAACTTCTTTCATTCAGTTGTTAGATAAAGGCAATATATATCTACCTTTAAAACTCATTACATCAGAAAATCGTTACAACGGATTTTGCAAAAATATTGATTCCAAATCTATTGAAGTAATGGAGGCATGGAAACATTTTTCAATTGTGGACTGTATCAGAACCATAGCTTTATCACTGAAAGAAGTAAAACCATCAACATTAAATGCATGTGGAAAAATGTATGGTCAGAGTCAGTTCATTCAGAAAATATGATCGAATAGACAGAAAACAGAATCGGTACGACAGTAGAACTTGCTACGTCGGTAGGAGGGGAAGGATTTGATGATATGACTACTGAAGCCCTCGTGGATAGCACAGTTGATAGAATTGCCCTCCTCCCCCACACCGGCTGGAAAAGACGTGAGTTCGAATTCTGTCGATGAAGGGAGGAAGTTTTATGGGTCTTTTTCACAACATGGCGCTGAGTTAGTCGGGTTCGGGCAAGGGTAGCATGGTTTTTCTCCCGGAAACTCTGGTTTTCCATCCAGAAAAACAGAAAATCAGCCTCAAGACACACGCAATTTATCGACAATACACAAGCAACATAGCTTTAGTCGCCAATGCTCCTAAAAAAATAAAAAAAGATAAGATTATTGAAGCCGTACAAAGATTACTGGTAGCAAAAGAGGCAGGCGTAGCAGATTTGGTGTAAATGGCATCGGAGGTAAAACCAAATCCTTTTAGATGATGATAGCGCAGACGAAAATTCTAAACTTCCAAATTTTACACTAAAAAGCATAAGGGAATGAATAAAGTTAGCCAAGCAATTAGAATCTTATTTTTTGAATGCAGGTTCTTGAATGAAAGGAGCCCAAAGTTCAAAAGGGAGCTTCAAAAATGCTTAGTTCCATATGATGAAATTCACAAAGATTTATCAAGCAAAAGCAAACAAACCCAGATTACTGATTTTTTAAAGGGAGACAATACACAAAATCTAGAATGGTATATTTTTGTTTAACATTTTGTTAATGAAATAATGTATTTATGTTAGTTTTGTTAATGAAATAGTATATTTATGTTAGTTTTGTTAACATTTTGTTAATGAAATAGTATATTTATGTTAGTTTTGTTAACATTTTGTTAATGAAATAGTGTATTTATGTTAGTTTTGTTAACATTTTGTTAATGAAATAGTGTATTTATGTTAGTTTTGTTAACATTTTGTTAATGAAATAGTGTATTTATGTTAGCTTTGGGAACATAACCCCCTTTTTGAACTTTTTTCTTAGTGCCATATAAAATGGTTTCACACAACATGACACTTTACAGGAACCTAATAACTGTGTTATACGAGGGTTACCTGTATTTACCTTTTGTAGTTTTTGTAACTACAATAGTGACATTGTAACTACTGACAAAAGGATAATGGACAGCATTATCCAAAATGAAATTTTGGGAATAAAAACTAAAAACAGTCATCAACTTAAGTTAAAGTGAAGTATATCATAGAAATTAACAAGATTTCTAATACCACTGAATTTGAATTGATAATATATATCACAAGGGAAATTTAATGATATCAGAACTTGATATGGTGAAATTAAGATAAGTACTAAAATAGATTACAATCTATAAAACATACTAAGTTATTCACAAGAGAAATTAACAAAAATATATTTAAAATATATAAAAATTAGATACAATTACTGGTACTATTACTTGATCCTAAGAGAGGAACCTACTCTACTGCACTGAGGAACATGATCTACAGAACTGACAAAATGAAGAACCACTATGAAAACCAGATACTGATGACTTAGAAACCAACCAAAAGGAAGAGTAAGGATGATGTTATAGCTATGCTCTTTAACCATTAGACAGCAAAAACAAATATAACTATTTAAGCCTAGAATAAAATACAACCAGAAGACATGCCATTATCTTTAACATCAAGTAAACAATACATCACTATCCATGCAGAGGAAGCAAAACTAGGAATTAGCATGGAAAACTATCTCCACTACTAACAGAAACAGTCATGACAACATAAGGTTTTTGAAACTGATATCAATGAATAACATTGTGGATCTTAGAGACCTTCTGGTAGGAGATTCATAATTCCAGTTTGAAGTGCATTCTAAAAGCAAAAATTAGAAATTGGCATGGAAAACTCCACTACTAGCAGAAACAGTTATGACCAACCTTGAGTCAAAGTGGGGTCACTGTGTCAACAACACTGCGGTTATTTGGAGTCATGGCAGGAAAACACTCCAATCCCTCTTCAACAGCCTCGACAATTTCCATAAGCAAATTAATTTCATGATGAAAATGGAGAACAGCTCAAAACTTCTTTTCTTGGATGTACTCTTGGAAAGAAAATCTGATTGTTTTGAAAGATAAAAACTGCTGGCACTTCAATACTTCTCAATATCAATTACTGCCACCAATGTCAATGTAGGCAGAGATGCATTTAAATCTGCACGGAGATAGATTTCGGAGTCCCTAGTAGTACAAAAATTTTTGTATTTGAATGTATATTTCAAATTTGGTGGGGAGAGGGGGTTGCAAATACCAAGGGTCCTATGTATGCCTAGGATCATCTTATGGAGCTTGTAGGTGGGGATCCTCAGGATCCTGAGATGCCTAAACACTTGTCAAGGCAAAGTCTGTAAGAAATTCTTTTTATCAAAAGTACAGCCATCAAAAACAACTATCCAAAAACTATCAACAAAACCATATAAAAAGCTGCTAAGAGGTTCAAATGCATAAAGGAACACCACATCAGAAACCCACATTTCTATCCAACAGCATGGCATACTTTTATTGATCCATCCAAAGTAGGTCCTGTTTTCTTATATAATAGAAATACATATCCCTCTAATCCCTCTGTACTGGGAGGACATGTTGGTTGGTTGGTTGGTTATTTGGTTTTTAGGAGCATTAGCAACTAAGGCCATATTGCTCCAGGAATATGCAGTGGTCATTCCCTGACCTTTCCGTATCCTCTGTATTTGGTGGTGATGGGCTCGAACCCCGGTCTAATCAAGAAACGTGTGCTACACACTGCTGCTCCTTCCCACCTGGCTACGGAGGCGCCCGGAGGACATGTGATTCAAACAGAAGAGACACAGGAAACTATACTTTTCATAGCTGAAGAGACATGTATTTTCATTTTCTATAGTTGATTTGTAACAAGAGAACCTTCAGGTTTTCCTGAAGGTTCTTCTGGTCACAAATCAGATATATAAAATAGAATTGGAGATTTGGAAGTGACTGGCTTACAGCTTGGCATGCAATCAGAATATACAAAATATTCATATATCCCCACCACATCATGAAGTACTGGTCTCCAAGACAAAATCTGATAACAGGCAAAAAAGTGTCAAGCATTGGCTAATCCACAAAAATTTATGTACACACTAATGCATATTAAGTTAGGCTAGTTGAATTTTGCAAAAGGTCTAGATAGATATGATGTGAATTATCTCTGAGATAAATTTCCCAGACCAACTAAAGCTAAAGTAAAATGAAGGCATCTGTCAGGCCATGGGCCAGAGAACTTATAAATGATGAGGTGATTAACTATACTTTAAATTCTGTAGAACTACTGGATGGACTTCATTTAAAGCAATTACAAAAACTTCTTGCAAAATCAGTGATCCAAACTATGTAACATTAGGTGAATACACTTAATCACACATATCAAAACATGTGATTAAAAGTACATTTCATACATTTGCATTTAGATTACTTTCCCCCATAACCTTGACAATATCAGAAATGAACAAAGTGAATAACTTTACAAATACAACATTGGAGCCTCACCATCTTGGTGAACAATTTCTGGGATCTCTATATGGAATCTGCAGGTGAAGCACACAAGAAAATCACATGCTAAGAAATTTTGACCATGCTTACACATTCAGAGTGCAAGTTCAAAAATTTTTCACGCTTGAACAGAAAATTACTTTTTAAAGTTTCTCAGAAACTATACAGGGTATTTAAATTGAAAGGAACCATGGCATATCTTGCATATTTTTAGGTTTAAACTATTTGTTGTCGGGACATTTTTTTGTCATATTTGGGCTGAAATTTATAAATTTGATGTTAAAATTGAGCTAAATATAACCATTTAGATTTTGCAATTTCTAAATTTAAATTGTGCCTAATCAACTGCTTTTGTCTCAATGGAAATGTTGTTCCCTATCATCTGTTTAATCTAAAACATCATTGGTGTACTTCTAAAATGAACATAAACCAATTTTATTTGGAAAAAAAAAAAAAAAAAAAAAACAAACCACAATGATTGTATATATATGATGGTCACTTTTCAATAGATGTATTTAGTGCAGTACTGAACATCTACCTGCACAAGGACAGTTATATTTCACATCCCCTCTTACAAATGACAAAAGAATTATTTTAAAAATTTTTCTGTAGTGAAAAACAAAAATCTCGTAAAATAGAAGTTTAAGGAAAAAAACAAAGGCACAATAATAAATTCATCATCAAGAAATAAAAAGAAGTGCTATATGAAATGGGAATGGTAATTTCAGTGCTTAACTTTGCGATTTTGGCCTTTTGTTATCAACAATCAGTTATCAGTAACATTCAACACTGCATGGCTATTGCTATTATTTCTACAAATGAAAGGTAATAATGTTACTAATAACAACAATAACAGATAGACACCACACAAATAATTTACAACATTCTGTGTTGTTTACACATGAGACTGTAGGCTGCACAGTTCCGTGCAGCCTACAGTCTCATGTTAACGTGCATGCTGTGCATGCCTTATGTATTCTAAATTTAGTATTCTAATTTTGAGATCATCTGAATTGTCAATGGGTGTTTTATACTTTAATGAAACCCCAAAAGAAAAAGTCCAAAGGGGTGAGATTGGGATAGCATGGTGGCCAAGACACATCATTCTCCCATATCCTATACACTGACATTTAAATATGCATCATATCCACTGTTGTACTGCTACATTTTTATGCAGTGGGGGTGCCATTGTCCTACAAGAGAAATGTCAGGCTTCAATGTTTACAGAACTTTTTAACCAATAACAATAAAATTTTAACCAATAAAATAAAATTAATGCAGAGTAATTCATAATATTTTGCCTCGGTCAATGTGAAGTGTCAGCCCAATAAAAATTGCGCTGACAACTTCAGCTTTCCATATGCCACACCACACATCGACAGCCCAGCTCACCTGATGAGTATTTCTACAAGGATACGGGTTTTGAAAGGCAAGATCTCAGTAACAGTAATAACTGTGCCCTCTCAAGTGAGGGTGGCCTTGTCTGTCCACAGGATGTTGCTAAGGACACAGATGTTATTTTTGGTAGGCGATTTTCGAAAAAGCTTGCAAATTTTTCTGACTTTGTTAATAGTTTGTGCAAGGCCATTGGATTGAAAAAATAAATGAGCTCATCGGTAAAGTCGGTTTGAAAAAGCATGCCTTGCTGTCTTTCTTCAACTTCTTTATCATCACTACTTTTTTCATTTTCTTCATTGTCTTTGGGAGACTCAGATTGTGGCACCATAATTTACTTACTAACAGATTAGAAAGAATACTTGATGAGAATCAACCGAAAGAGCAAGCTGGCTTTAGGACAGGATTCTCAACTATGGATCACCTTCATGTAATATCACAGCTAATGGAGAAAGCAAATGAATATAAAACACCATTATGCCTGGCATTTGTGGATTATGAAAAGGCATTTGACTCCATACAGCATAAGGCAATGTTTCGGGCACTGGAAAGACAAGGCATAGATACCCCATATATTATGATTTTGAAGAAAATATATGAGAGTGCTACCTCCTTTATTAGACTAGACAAAGACAGTAGCAAATTTAAAATCGAGAAAGGAGTTCGACAAGGAGACACAATATCTCCGAAGCTGTTTACTGCTGCCCTTGAGGAAGCTTTCAGAAGATTAGACTGGTCGCAGAAAGGAGTCAATGTGAACGAAGAGTACCTAAACCATTTACGATTTGCAGATGACATTGTGGTCATAAGCCACGATCCCAAAGAATTAGAGGAAAATCTTAATCAGTTATGCACAGTTAGTAAGGATTTTGGACTAAAGATGAATATGGCTAAAACAAAAGTAATGATGAACAAGTATGCCACAGAAAGGGAAATAATGATTGAAGGAGCAGTAATTGAAAAGGTGGAGTCATATACTTATCTGGGACAAGTTATTAGCTGTAATAATGATAAATGGCTGGAAGTCAAGAGAAGAATAAATTTTGGATGGATAGCATTCAGGAAATATAGTCACATACTGAAGAGCAATATCCCAGTTTGTCTGAAACGTAAAATAATGAACCAATGTATACTCCCCACCATGACTTATGGAAGTGAAACTTGGGCACTCACCAAAAGAAAGGAAGAGAAACTGAGAACTACACAGCAAAGAATGGAACGAATTATATTGGGAATCAGACTGTTAGATAAGAAGAGAAACACATGGATTAGGCAGCAAACTCAAGTAAGGGACATTCTTATCAAAACTAAAGAACTAAAATGGTCTTGGACAGGACACATAGCTCGAAGACATGATGACAGATGGACTAAGAAAATAACAGAATGGTACCCAAGAGGAACTAGAAGAAAACCTGGAAGACAAAGGCGGAGATGGATAGATGAAATTCATGAGTTTTTGGGTAGTAAATGGATGGCCAGTGCTCAAAACAGAAGGAACTGGAAAGTTGCTGGAGAGGCCTTCATCCTGCAGTGGATTGAAAATGGCTGATGATGATGATGATGAATTGATTGCTTTTTCATAAAGTACATCTATAACTGACAGATGTATACAATGGGCTATACATTGTTGATGATTAGGCGTAATTTGCTTGCCAAACTTAATCATCATTGCTGCTTCATCGGTGGTGCAGGCAACAATATCCTCATCCAAGTTCAAACCAAATTCCTTCAAGTGTGTCCATTCACAATTTGCTCAGTTCTTCTGCTATCAAGTGAACCATTGATCTCAATAAGACCTAACGACCAATAATTGTCTTTTGAATGCACATTTATATTCATATATCTTTTATTTTGTATAGACGTATATTCGTCTAGAGTCAATGAATACCGTGCACCCAAAACCAATGAATTTTTGAAATGCTGAATGAGTTCTTCTTTAGTTTTATAATAATTCAGAACCATATTTTTAATTCCATTCACTGAGGCTGGTGGTAATTTATCGTATTTATTTCTCTGAAGTTGAAGGCTTAATTGCATAAACTCACTCTTTACAATTGAATTAAAAGAAAATCCATCTAAAGCAGCTAATTTTGAAATCTCTTCTTCCGTAGATTTTTTAACGATAAGTTTTCTAATGTTCTTACCATTTTTACGGGAGGTTCACTGTTATCTTGTTTAATGTAAATCTGATGCATTTGCTTTAAATGCAACATCAAAGATGACGTAGATCCTCCAGACGACTTCATTATCTTCTGACATTTTGAACATTGTGCTTCATCTTTGCTTTTTCGAGCAAAATAATTCCATACATTTGATTTCATCTTAGACATATTAAGAGTAATAAATATTAATTAGTAGGAATTTATATCACCGACAATTTTAAATAAAAATATTGAAGATAACAAAGGCACAATACTATGCGTCACTCCCGCAAGCACTGAATGAAGAGTCTAAACGAGGCAAGTTTCAAAATTTTCACGAAAGAAATTTTTTATTATTTACTTGCAATTTTTTTTTCCCCCAATTAAATCTATTGTATTTTCAAATTACATAAAAGCTAAATTTGGTGAAGCTGCTTTTTGGAGAACATTTGATCGCAATTTAACAGGAATAAAGAACCAAAAAACTTTCTACGATTAAAATTTGATGCAATATTCAGCGAATCCGTTCTAGTGGGTAACCATCAATAAGGCGCGTTCCATAACTTGCCTGGCGAACAAGATAGATGGAACGGAGAAATGTTGAGCATTTTCTTTTACGCTATCGCTCCGACTCACTCAGTCGTAAATGAGTACACCTGCATCGTGCCACGATACAGGTGGGAAGATGAAAGGTACCCCTCCTAGATTTGGGCCACTTGCCCATGAGATTCGTACCTAAACATAAAATAAAATAAAAAACATGTTTAAAACAAAGCAGTTGAACGATCCAGACAAGCGAAAAGCTTGGTTTTGGTTTTAACAACTCAATATGAAAACCGGATTAACTGGTTTATAAAACCAGTTTTGCAAGCCCTATTACATAGATTCAGAAATAGGTTTAATCTGAAAAATATAAAAATTACCAGAGAAGCTGCATCTGCCAATGAGGAAGCTGCTGTCACGTTTCCAGTAGAATTAAAGAAAATTACTGAGGAGGAAGGCTACCATCCTAAGTAAGTTTTTAATTGTGATGAAACAGGACTGTTTTGGAAAAAGATGCCTAACAGAACTTATATTCACAAAACTGCAAAACAGGCACCAGGTTTTAAAACATAGGACTGATTGACGTTGGTACTATGTGGCAATGCGGCCAGGCATGTGATAAAGCCTGGCGTTGTTTACCAAGCAAAGAATCCTCATGTTCTAAAACACAAAAACAAAAATTATTTGCCTGTCTTCTGACAACATAACCTCAAGGCATAGGTCACAGCAGTGTTATTCACTAAATGGTCCCACGAATACTTCCTCCTCGAAGTGAGGAAATATTTGGAGAAGAAAGGGTTGCCTTTCAAGGTTTTATTAATAATAGACAATGTGCCTGGCCATCCACAGTCGATCATCATCGAAGATCCTAATGTCCAGGTTATATTTTTGCCACCTAACATGACCGCACTGCTTCAGCCACTCAACCAGGGTATCATTAGGTGTGTCAAGGCCGCATACACTCGGCAAGTGTTCGAGATGATTCGAGCAGCAATTGATACTGACCCTGACATTGAAATCATGGATTGCTGGAAATCATTCACCATTGCTGATGCAATAACATTCATCAAAGGCGCAATGGATGAATTAAAACCAGAAATGATGAATGTATGCTGGAAGAATTTGTGGAATTAAGTCGTCCATGATTTCAAAGGCTTCCCAGGAATTGACGGAGAGGTAAACAAAATCATCTCAACAGCAAGAGAAGTTGGTAGCGATGGATTGGTCAATATGATAGCTGAAGAAATGGTAGACCATATAGAAGAACATTGTGAGGTTTTGATGAATGAGGAGTTGGAAGACCTTGTTAGGTCGTCTACAGAGGAAGAACATGAGGAAGAAGAAACTGAACCAGCAAAAGTGGACACTTGAAAAATTTGGCAAAGTGTTTTGGATGGTACAAAACTTAAAGGATCCTATGATGGAATGCAGCATTAAAGTTACCATTCGATAACGGAATCAATGGAACCTCTCCAGCATATATTTTGATGAATTAAAAAGGCAAAAGAAACAACTCCCTATCACAATATTCTTCAAAAAGGTTGAAAAAAAGTGTCCACTATCGACGATCCACAGCCGTCAACATCGTCTACTCCTGATGTCATCTAACGTCTGTCATCTTCGTCTCCTCCAGCTTTGGAATATAATCCTTCTGCATCTCGTCAGAAGGTCAATAGCCTAGAAGAACGTCACAATGCCCCCATCACCCCACTTCATCTCATCATCATAGGCATTGTATAGTATCATCGTCATCATGGATCATCGCAGCAACAACGAAGAGCGCAGAAGCCAGTGAGTACCCACAATAGGCTAAAATATTTTCTAACAAAATAAAACTCTTTTCATTACATGATATATATAGGTATAGTACATGATACAATAGTATTGTACAGGTATTTTTCACTGTAAAATGTGTAACAGTACAGGTATGTTTTCTACTGTGCCTTCGTCCTTTGAGGTGTACAGAAAGTATAATTTTCTTTGCTCCATCATCCTTTGATACATGATATTTTTTCATTGCTCTATTGTCTCTTGAGGATTAGGCTAAAATGTCAGAATCCCTTTCATTAGAGAGAGAGAGAGAGAGAGAGAGAGAGAGAGAGAGAGAGAGAGAGAGAGAGAGAGAGAGAGAGAGAGAGAGAGAGAGAGAGAGAGAGAGAGAGAGAGAACAGTACTGTATAATAATGTACAATGTACTTTATTATTATCATATTTAATGTTGGCAATGTCTTACTGTGTGTTTAATTTATCAATTATACTTTATTACACGTATGCATGTACAAGAAAATCACTTTATATATATGGGGTCAGCAGGTGTTTGCTTATACCCGCGGTTTCAGCCATCCACAGTACATCTTGGAAAGTATCCCCCCCCGTGGATATGGGGGTCTTACTGCATATGCTTATATATAGTTAAAATAAATAAAGAAATGAATTCAATTTATTTCTACTTACATAAACTATTCTCTTATTGCATCTTTGCCAACAAAAAAATAAAATTTCTACCAGTGATTAACTTCTTATTTCATTCAATATAATGGTTTTGATAATTCATGAAAAGGGTAATATCTTCTTAGCTGCTATGTATAATCCAATGCAATAGAATAATACTACATTTCAATAACGAAGCACTCAACTAGAAGTTAAATAAGTGAACAACTTAAGGGGATAAAGGGATCCTACTTACCACCAGCACGGCCTTTAGATAACTTAATGGCAGGTTGAAGAGTATCTGGCCTGTTAAGAAGATGAGGCAAAAAGTGGTGTATGGAGGGCAATTGGAGATCTAAGCTCTTTCTGACACTAGCTAATAACTTTTGTGCATCATTCCAAAGTGTTCCACGACCTTGATAAATTGAGCTATTAGAACCATAATGATGTTTGGTTGCTTGTAAAAGTAACTCAAAGTTTTGGCGTAGTGTTAAGATATCACTGCGGCGTTCAAGATTTAACATTTCTGCATGTTTCAATCTTTCATGCAATTCAGCTATCTTCTGTTGAAGAGTATGTTCTTCAGAAAGATCTATATGAAATCAAAAAAATATTAATAACTATAAATAAATTCTTAATTTATATAAAAGTGATTTTTCGAAAGAATATATAAGTAAATTCCATGTGATTCTGTTGGAAAAACATTATACAGGTAGTTCTCGCTTTACCAGTTCCTGGGTTTATGAGTTTTTTTTTCAAAGTATCAACAAAATCGAAAATATGAACATTAATTGCAAAAAAATGAATGTTAAATATTCATAAATACCGCATTTCAAACCACGCGCGTAACTATAAAATACAGTGTACCCAGCTTGACGATATTAATCCATTCCAGAGTCACCATCCTATCGTGAAAATATCGTAATGTGAACCCAATAACACATTGTTTTTTGGCAATTCGTTCCACGACCTCGGCAGTTGAAATTTTCACTATATAACTCTCTAAAAGGTCATTACATAGTGCAAATTGTGTTAGTTGCCAATTCAAATCACTAAAATGCACTTTCATCGTTATCATATGCTCTGTTATAAGAACGAATTTTGAACGCCTTTGTAACATTTTTCTAAAGCACATTTCTGGAGGTCACAACCAAAAAACAATAAAAACAATTTGCACTTTCCGGTTGATTGGACATTTCTGTTACTACAAGCAATTATAAACGGGTAGTAAACTCGATGTTATTGCATTTGCGAAAATACCGTTAGCTAGAATTGTGTGGTTTTTTGCATTATTATGGTGAAATGTGTTTGCCCTTTACTGAAATCTTTAATCATATAAATATCATTCAATCGTACATAAATAAATTTTCAGAATCTTCTCTTCATTTTTTTTAAGCTTCGTAAACTTGTTACTCCGTGCAAATCGTGTTAGTTGCAATTTGTGAGTTCCATTAAAAAATGCTTATGCATCTAGTGAAATTTATAAAGAAAATAGATTATCTTGAAAACAAATGCCTCTAGAAGCATTTCTGAAGAAGACAACTCCTTGTGCAACAAACCAACAAGTGCCGAGCCAATAATAAGTGATCAAAGAGTGTGCATTTAGTCGATAATGAAAAATAAACATTCTTTAAAATTTGTAAGTCATAAATAATTTCTTTATTATTATAATTAGCTTGATTTTAGTGGCTACATTTTAATTTCTTTGGATAAATCAATCATTGTTTAAACAAACTAATTAGCTAACTAATTTCATTGTCAAGAATGTAACCCCTATTTTTAACATTATGTCTATGGGATTTAATTCCCGCTTTACGAGTGCACGCTAGGAACGAATTAACTTGTAAAGTCGAGAACTACCTGTTATGCAATTTTCAAACATTTGCAACTTCCTTCTCTTAAAAGTTGGTGCAATATACATTGTCCCCAGAAAAATTAAAGGGAAACTTTGCAACAGTGTTGGAATTCATGGTGGTAGCCCACCAATAGGATAACTGTCAAGAATAATGATCAACTCATCAAGATAGCAGCAAAAATTAGTATCAGTATTGACAAAATGATGCAAGTTAGCAAGCTTATATAACATCAGCCAAAAATAAATATATAAAATAAAATAAATTAAAAATTAAAGTAATCAATGTCACCTCTTCTCCTTCCATTTACCCATTTCTTTAAAGTACTTATCCAATCCCTACTTAAATGTATACAAACCACCAACCTCCATATGAGTAGGTGGGAACTTATTCCAACAGTCAACCACTCTTTGACTAAAGGAAAACCATCGGAATTCGTTTGGTCAAAGAATGGTTGACGGTTCACAACAGATCCACTATCAATTTAAATTTATGTCCCTTTTGTGTATGCCACATGATTAAGTGTAAAAATATGCTCAACATTTAGTTTACTCAAACCTTTCAAGGCTATCTCAATCAGGACACCCTGCAGATACTTGTTCCAAATACTGTAACTTACAAAACAAGTCACTCTTGATAATAATGCCTCTTTGTGCCCTTAATCAATCATTGCTCTTCTCTGTACCCTTACCAACAGATCACATCTTTCCTAAAATGGGATCCCCAAGTGTGCATGCAATACCAAAGATGTGGTCTAAACCATTACTTTGTGTAATGGAATAATTATTATACACAAGTGTCAAAGTGGCAATGAAAATTTGGAAACAAAGCAAAAGTGCAGAGTACATGGAAGCAAGTGTTCTCATCCAGTGTTTCCACTTATCTAAAAATCAGACAACTGGAAAGAGCAAATTTTGTAATAACTCTAGTATAAAATTTGCACAAAGGGAACAATGGAAGACGATATAATGCAGAGAGCATCCTTTCTCCTTGGTAGAGGTCCCAGAATACAAATACATAACTCATAATAAACACTGTAAACATGTATCACTATATTTTTCTTGTTAATAGGAAACATATCCATATATTATTAACATGAAAGGATCAAAAAAAATTATTTCCATTCAGACTCAGTTCTAAATTCATTGCTTGGAAGTGTAGAGGTAACTAAGATTCCTAGACACAAGAACTGCATTGTCAGTAAATTGTATGTATTAGAGTATGCATGATTGTGTCTCTTACTACCACCACCACCTATAGTAAAAAAAATTTAAAGAGAGTTCCTCTGGTCTGTGAAGGGAACTGCTGAACCTCTGAATTTTCCAAATGATTGAAAAATGGAGTATCTACTGGGCTACAGCCGGGGCTAAAATCAAATTATACCAGGCAGCTCACAGGTCATTTAACACATTTATTTCAATATTTCAAGAGTAACTGGTTTAATCAATGATATAAAAACAACAAGTTCAATATTACTAGGGTGTCTCAAAAGTTCTTTCCATCAATCTAATGTTTATTTGATCATATATAAAACTACAAGAAGATTTTAATCTGCCTGATTTTGATCCACCTGTTTGCAAGCAGTCAAATTTGGCTATGGCACCAATCCTTGGATTTGAAGACAAAAAAACTTCTAACAGGCTTCTTCAACTTTGTAAAATGAACTGTTGTCTGCGTAGGAATGTGGCCATGGATTGGAACAAACTGTAGTCAAATGGTGCAATGTTCAGGCTGTATTCTGGATTCGGTAGAATTTCAATGTTGAAGAATTCCTGAATTTTTGCCTAGATCAGTCATGCTCAGTGAGCCAGGGTGTTATTGTGTTGGATGTGCATGTATTTTCGGTTGAGCAAAACTGGACAGCAACACTTGAAAACCTTCATGTTCGCAGTTCAGTTGTTGACAGTACAGTTTGGCATCCACAGCATGAATGACCATCTGGAACAAGTTAAAAGTGCAGAACACCCTCGAAGTTCCACTAAACACACACACATCACCTTGTGCCTGAAGTGATCTTGTTGAACCACTGGTTGAGGCTTTTTAACAAGGTAACCACTGTCTTTTCTCATCAGGTTTATGCAGAAACATCCATTTCTCCTCACAGGTTACGATCCACTTCCAGAACCAGTCATCAAGGAGGATTGTCCAGCAGTTGTCTGCAGATGTCAAGTTGTAACTAAGGCTGTGCTTCAGTTAATTCATGCAGATCTTGTAAAGTTGTTTATTGACAACGCCACATTTGTGCCAGTAGCAAATGATTGTTTCTTTGGAAGGGCCAAGTGCAGCTGACAATTCAAGGGTACTGGAACACAGGTGCTCCTCCAGCATGTTGCAGAGAGCCTCGTTGCGCACAACAGATGGTGCCAAGCAAGGTTTGTTGACGATGCTTGTGTCTCTGTCAATGAATCACTTGTTTGATGCTGTTCATCTGCTGACCACACCTTCACCATCCAACTTCACTAATTTATTCAGCAACTGCCTTTGACCTCAGAAGAAATGCAGAAGTACTTGAATTGCAATTTAGTCCTCACACATTCTCTTTATTTCCAGCAGAAACAAAGTACTCAAATTACAATTTTGTCATCATGCATTCTACTTACTGCAGTTAGCCTAAATGAAAGCAAAATAACACTTATATAAGGCTACTGTATATTATGTAAGACTATTGTTAGATCACACTTGAAATACTGTGTTCAAGTATGTAAACTGCACCTAAAAAAAAAGACATCGAGCTTCTTGAGAGGGTCCAAAGGATCCTGGTGAGATCAGCAAAAGGGCATCCATATGAGGAAAGACTTCGAATATGTGGGTTGCACAGCTTGGAAACTAGCCACCTTAGAAAAGACTTGATTGAGGTGTTTAAGGCTCTGTGGCAAAAGAAAAATGAATGAGGACGACGAAATTTTCACGGTTATAAATGATTCTAGAACAAGAGGCCATAAATTCATGTTACAGGAAAGGAGGAAATATTTAGATTGGATTGCAGGAAGTTTTATTTCAGCCAGTGAGTTATAAATCACTGGAATAAATTACGTACATGAGAGTAGAGGCTGACAGTTTGGGAAAATTCAAAGGTCAGCTGGATAGCTTCCTACAGGAGGAAGGAAAAGCATAGGTTGTCTATTTCTTTTTCTTCTATTTTTTTTATTATTTTACTTTTTTTTTTTTTGAATGGTGCAGCATAAGCCTTAGACTTCCTTGCACCATAAGGCCATTACTAATATTAACACAATTGGTCATAAGCGCTTGGAAACATGCTTCACAATGATATCAAACGTGTATAGCAAATCAACTTAGTATAGCAATATTATCAACCAATAAATTTTACATTTGTGGGAAAGAACTTCTGCACCATCCTGGTATAAGAAAGCATATATTTTCCAATACTATTTTTCAAATTGGTGTCCTTATGACTAAATATATAAGAGCATTCTTTTATGCTCATGCTGACATACTTTTGTCATTAGCATAATTATTAACCTTAGACAATTCCATGGCAATAATAGGCGTATTATAGCCTAAGCTGCTCACTAGACTATAATAGCTCAACATATTATAGCCTAAACTGCCCACTAGTCAGTTAACAATATCATTCAGTTTGAAAACTGCCTCATCAGTCTAAATAGTTTTGATGCAAAATTTTTCATTCTTGCCTCTCATCTCAATAAAAGTTTCAGCAAATTTCATTCTCTATCAGGATCATTACCATGTAAACAGTAATAAAATTATAAATGCTATAGCTCCTCCCCTCCAACTCCCATGCTCTTTAACAATCATAAAAATCACATCAGGTCCTCTAACTGAACCCCCCCAAACAGTGCTGGATATGATGTATAGTAGTTTTACAACATTATACACACTGTTTTTTTCCTCGCTTTCTATCAGATATCCTGTATAATCCCAAATATGCTCTTAAATAACTTTTATCTAAATAAAGAGGGATTCTCCCCCCAACTCCCAAGTCAGATAAACAGCAAAAAAAAAAAAAAAAGCAGGCTCCACATGCAGAAAGCAGACTCTCTCATTAACATCTCCAAGCATAACCCTTAACTGTCAGTATCAACATGATCATCTCCACAAAAAACAGCCAAGTTTCCTCCTCCTCCTCCTCCTCCAATAAGCATCCTGATTGGACAATAACCTTTATCTCATAATTTCTTTAAATTTTTAGTTCTCTGCTGATGTCAGGCTGTAACTCCAGGGTTATGAGTGATATAAACAATCTCATATTTGTTAACTAATCTATATACCCCATAAGCTGTAACTGTAAATAGTTATAAAAAAAAAGCATAATTTTCATATGCTTTTTTTTTTTTTTTTTTTTTTTTTGCTATTTGGTTTTTAGGAGCATTAGCAACTAAGACCATATTGCTCCAGGATACGCGGTGGTCATTCCCTGACCTTTCCGCATCCTCCGTATTTGGTGGTCACGGGCTCGAACCCCAGTCTAATCAAGAAGCGTGTGCTATGCACTGCTGCTCCTGCCCACCTGGCTACGGAGGCGCCTTTCATATGCTACAGAAGAAGCATACAAGATTGGAGTATATAATATATCTTTATTAGTATTTTCTCAAGTAGGTTTACATCTGCAATATCTGTATTACAAATCTGCATTTCTCAAGTATATAGCCATTAAATGCTTTATCTCTATTCTTCTAATTATCTAGCTGCATATAACCACACATTATCCCATTTGCATATATCGAATTTCTTTCTTTTTCCAAGTATTAAAACTTCACTAAAAGGGAAACATTTTGGATCTTTTAGAGGAAGTTTAATAGTATACATATGAAAGGCACTAAAATCAATATTAGTAAACAAAGTTCCAGAAATGCTTCTATTTGCTGCAGAAAAGAATAGTTTCATATACAGCTGAAGGGAAATGCTTTAAAAGGAACAAGAACAAATAATCCGCAAGTTTAATTTTAACTTACCTATATTAAGCCATTCTTTGAACTAGTCACACCTTGTAAGATTATACCCTACTTTATTTAAATATATAATTGTACCCGACTGTACACACAGTAATAGTAATCGTGACATGTAATGCAAGAAAGCAAGCGTATGAGCTTATGTAGCATCAGCCAAAAAAAAAAAAAAAATTCCCACAATCATTCCCTCTAAATGTTTGTCCGGTTCCTCCTTAAATTTATTTAACCTATCAACTTCCACAATGACAGATGGAAGTTTGTTCCAATTAACCACCCACTGGCTAAAGGCAAATTTCCACACATCTATTCTACAGCTGTCTTTCCTCAATTTGAATTTATGCCCTCTTAGGTTCGTAATCTGAACAAGTGGAAGAATCCCATCAGAATTCAGCATGCTCAACCCATTCAAGGCCTTATACACCTCAATTAGATCACCTCGCAGGTGCCTAGTCTCCAGCCGCTGCAATTTGCAGAACTTAAGTGTCTCTTGGTATGAGGATCCCTTCATTTCCCTCACCAATCTTGTTGCCCTTTTCTGTACACGCTCAAGCAAATTACATCCTTCCTACTCAAGGTATGGCTTGCCCATTGTCTTATACAGAGGAACAATCGCCTGCTTTTCCCTGCTAGCATATATTATACTTTACATCATATACACCCAATATAATGTACTTTATATCACACAGTGTGTGTGTGTGTGTGTGTGTGTGTGTGTGTGTGTGTGTGTGTGTGTGTGTGTGTGTTAGGCAAAATTATCTTTAATATATTCACTTCTATCTCGTGGTACATAATACATCAGTGTGATAATTAAACCCAAAAAAATAATAATAATAAAAGTTATATCTATTTCATGTTTTACTATTATTACTTTCACAATTAGACCTTTGGAATCCTGCAAATTTTTCTCTTTTTAAATCATGTCTTAAAACTATGACTTAATATAAATTTTTATATATTACTGAAAGTTACAAAACATAAAAAGCTAAAACAACTTCAAGCCAACTTTTCTGGAATCAATATAAAATATATATTACTGACACTAGAATATAAAAAGAGGTTATGAGGAATTGCTGTTAACCACAGATAAAATCATATATCTTCTTTTTTTCTAATTATATAAATTCTGATCAAAAGGAAGGGTAAAATGATGTACACTGAACAGAAATAGGTTTGAAAAATAACCATTTAGTACATGCCCCACTAGCAGTGCATATCACACATCACATGCAAAAAAAAATCAGCTAAGGGAAACTGTAAACCTATATCAAAGGAAATGAAACAGACTATATAACATGAACACCTCAAAAGGCAAAGTAAAAAAAAAAAAAAAAAGAAAGAAAAGATAGAGAAATAATCAAATTATTCATTTGAAAATTGGTCTTAGAACTTAAAACCATTTCAGAAAATAACCTAATGGAGAGAATGATAAAAGTAGAAGGCTGAAAATAGCATAGCAGACAATCTAAGCCCTTAATCAAGCATAACTCAATAAATCTTAACACAGCCACAGTTTAACAAGATCCAAAAGGCAGGATATGTAGACAGTGACGACTCTTCTACACCTACTGAATGCAATAGTAATTTCTTCATAAATGATAATGCTTCTCAGGTTTTTTTTTTTTTTTTGTTGTTGTTTCAAGCTTTAGCTTTTGTGGGCACACACAACCAGTAAAGTGAGAATTAATGATTATACAGCATGAAGTTATTAGTTTTGATTGCCACCTTTACATGGTAAGCAAAATATAGGTAAATTCATCATTTAAGTTTTATTTATTTTACTGATTGTTTGCAATGCAGAAAAAGGGAGTTCCATCTGCAGTAAAGTTAGCTCAACAATCATCAATAATGCAAGGGATTCAAAAAGTGTTTATTTTTTAGCTCTACACTTAAAGCAACTCTGTCCACCGATCTGTAAATTGCAATATTTTTCAAGAAAAATGTTTCCTTTTTATCTGCTTTAAAGGTATTGCGAATCTTACAAAAAAAATGAAAAATTCACAATACCTTTAAAACAGATAAAAATAACTAAACATATCTAGTGCCTTCTAATGAATTAAAATAAATGGTTTGCATAATTTCACTATACTATATACATATAATCGAAACAAATATTGAACCAACAATTCAAGATATACAGTAAAGGCATATAAATGAAGAATGATAATGTTTAAAGTAAATTTAACAGAACTGATTAATGTAATCAAATAAAATATTAAATGTTGCATCAGACTGTGATATTAAATAATAAGAATATAGGGTGACTAAAAAGAGGTCTAGGGCTAAAAGCCTCGACTACGGGAAATTTACTAGAGGAACAAGTTAGTGCAAAGCATTATTTTTGTTTGCAGTAAATCACCAAAGTAGGTGAAATGGCATTGTTTTTGTTACATCTCATATTGTGAATGCCTTCACGAATTGCCTTGATATTGCATTACCTTGAATAAGCAATGCTTTGCCAGTGGAGAAGACTAATGTTACTTATTCTCGACGGATACCACCACCCAGACGGCACTGTTTCGAAGCTTGTTGGCTTCTCATTGGTGGGTAGGCATCCTGGTGATACAATGAGTGACAACCCAGTTATGAAGTATAACTACACAATGTGAGAGTAGCCAGACAGTGTGCGACAGTAAAGACTAAAAGGGAGTATAGGACCAAAAGCCTCAGACTACAGGAAATTTACTAGAGGAACAAGTTAGTGCAAAGCATCATTTTAGTTCATAGTAAATCGCTGAAGAAGGGCGAAATGAAATCATTTTTGTTACTGTTAATTTACTAGTAAATTTCCCATAGTAATTCTTTAAAACTTAAACTATTCAATTCAAAGTTAAAATTTTAACCGTCAATAAACGTGGAAGGAGGCGATGCATAAACCTAAACAACATTAATATACTTACGGGTCCACAACCGACTAAAGATTAAAGCCACTAGACTAGGAGACTAAATTATTCTTTACAGTAGCATATTTGGAGGGTCAGTTTAAACCATTTAATTTATTTTACTTAGTTAAATCTTATTTAGACTCCAATTTCAAATTATGATATTTGCTGATGCTATCGAGGCAGTGTTAGGTGGGTCGGAAAACTGCTAGCTTGGGGGGAGACAAAGACCAATAGTTTGACAGTAGCCACTGGCAGAGGTGAAAGAGATTCTTGCACTGCTTCTATTAGAATGAGCAGAGGCCTGAAAAACAAGATGCATGGTATTTCAGAGACTGCTGGGAGCCATTGCGGTACAAGTAAACACATGGGTTGTGTTAGGGTAGCTAAGAATAGAAACAGGTGCAGGTATACTTGCGTGTACACCAATGCTAGGAGTTTAGTAAATAAATTTGATGAATTTGAGGTATTGCTCAAAACATCGAAGGCAGATATTGTTGGGATATCAGAGACGTGGTGTCACACAGATATAAGGGATGCAGAACTGCAATTTGGGGAGTACAACGTCTACAGAAAGGATAGACAGGATAGGAAGGGGGAGGGGTTATGCTATTAGTTAAGAAACACATAAAAACCAAGGAAGTGAAGCCAGTCGACATCACTGGACAGTGCAGTGTTGAGTCAGTTTGGTGTGACATAAACATTGGGAGATCAAAATTGAGAGTAGGAGTGTGCTATAGGCCTAATGACTCTGATGAGTATAATAAGGAACTGTACAGGGAAATAGAGTGGGCCAGTAAATCAGAGAGTCTTATAATGGGAGATTTTAATTTCCCAGATATTGACTGGAATTTGGGGGCTGGTTACTCACACACTAGCAGGACTTTTGTGGATTTATTGGATGATTGTTTTCTACATCAGCATGTTCGGGAGGCAACTAGAGGGAGTAATACTCTTGATTTGATTATCAGCAGTGATTCTTCATGCATTAAGAATCTGCAGATAAATGAACCACTAGGTGGCAGTGATCACAGTGTGCTGAAGTGGAATTTACTCAAAGAGGTAACTACCATTAGGGGTAAAGGGAAGGGTTATTGCTTCCGTAAAGGCGACTACGATGGACTGAGACAGTATTTAAATTCTATACAGTGGGACCAACTGATGATGTTACCAACAGCAAATTCAAAATGGGAAGCATTCAAAGAACTTATCTTTGAAGCTACTAGGCGTTACATACCAACTAAGAAATATTGTTCAAGGTTTAGGCCAAAATGGATGTCAGATGAACTAATGAGGCATATGACAGAAAAGAAAAATGCATGGGATACATACAAATTAACACATGACACAGAAGCCTATGATAGATACAAGTTGATATGCAACCAAGTTACAAAGGAGGTTAGGCAGGCGAAGGCAGATTACGAGAAATCCTTGGCAAGGGATGCAAAGAAAAACAGCAAAGAGTTCTTTACTTATGTAAACTCTAGAAGGAAGGGGATGAATCAGATTGGTCCACTTGATATTGATGGGTCAACTGTTGATGATCCTGCTCAGGTAGCTAACAAACTAAATGAATATTTTGCATCGACATTCACACATGAGGAGTTATTCAGCGAGGGGAATGCCAGAGGTGTATTCAACTCTAGCAGTAAGCTACAGAATCTTGAAATAACTGGGAGTTAAGTGGAGGAGAAACTGTTGAAGATAAACACAAGAAAGGCACCCGGGGTGGATGGGATCTATCCAGTTATATTAAAGGAGGCAGCAAAGGAGGTAAGCAAACCCTTAGCCATAATTATGAGAGCTTCCTTGGACTCAGGGGAGGTACCCATAGACTGGAAATGTGCAAATGTGATCCCAATTCACAAAGGAGGATCAAAGGCTGACACAAGTAATTATAGACCTGTGAGCTTAACTTCTGTTCCAGGAAAATTAATGGAGGCACTGGTTAAAGAAGCACTGCAGGATCATTTAGACAAGACTTCAGTTATAGCTCAGACACAGCATGGTTTTGTTAAGGGGAAGTCTTGCCTGACCAACTTGATTGGATACTATGATGCAGTCACAAAAGAACTGGATGCAGGGAATAACTTTGATATTATATACTTGGATCTTAGAAAGGCTTTTGATACTGTTGCACATGGAAGACTGCTACACAAATTGGAGCAGTGTGACATTGGAGGCAAATTGCTGCTATGGATAAAGGGGTAGTTGAGGGGGAGAAGACAGAGAGTGGTAATCAATGGACACTGCTCATCGTGGACTGATGTTATTAGTGGAGTCCCTCAGGGCTCAGTGTTGGGTCCATTATTGTTTTCTGTATTTATAAATGATATTGATGATGGTATATCGGGCTTAATGTCCAAGTTTGCAGACGATACAAAGGTTGGCAGGGTTGTCAAGGACACTACTGACACTATGCTGCTGCAACAGGATCTGGAAAGGTTGAGCAGATGGGCTGAGAGGTGGCAAATGAAGTTTAACATTGACAAATGTAAAGTACTACACATGGGAAACAGCAACCCCAGAGCAACGTATCAACTCTGTGGTACTACACTGACAGTGGTAGAGAATGAAAGGGACTTGGGGGTGGTTGTGCAGGCAGATATGAAGTTCTCTGAGCAGTGCAGATGGGCTGCAAGAGTAGCTCATGGAGTATTGTCAATGATATACAGGAATTTTTCCAGCAGGGATAAGGAGGTGATTATTCCATTGTATAAGGCGATGGTGGTCAGGCTACACCTAGAGTACTGTATACAGGTCTGGAGGCCTCATTTCAAGAAGGATGTAGAGCTGCTGGAACGAGTACAGAGAAGGGCAACAAGATTAGTGAATGGAACAAAGGGGTGCTCTTACGAAGAAAGGCTTAAGTTTTGCAAATTACAGTGTCTGGAGACTAGGCACCAGCGAGGTGATCTGATAGAGGTGTATAAAGCCTTGAATGGTTTAAGCATGCTCAATGCTGATGGGATTCTTCCTCTAGCTCAGAAAAATCACCTGAGAGGGCATAAATTCAAATTGAGGAAAGACAGATGTAGGATAGACGTGCGGAAATTTGCCTTTAGCCAGCAGGTGGTTGGTTGGTGGAACAGACTTCCATCCCTTGTGGTGGAGGTTGATAGCCTATTAAGGCTCAGCTGGACAGGTATTTTGAACGAACAGAGGGGTGAAGTGGAAGTGGGTTTTTTTTTTTTTTTTTTGGCTGATGCTGCATAAGCTTGCTTTCTTGCATCAAATGCCTCTACTAATGCTAATGCTAATGATATTTGGATAATTTATTGCTCAAATCCATTTTTCTTTGATAAAAGTGGCTTATTCAAGGTACTTCAGGAACACAACTTTTCATCATACCATTGGCCTTATCAGAAAAAATTATTTGACTAACATAAATTTGACTAATGTCAACTTTTCTATGATTATATTACTTACATTAGTGTGAAGCAGAAGTACAATGACAGACAGATTGTTTACAATATTAAAAAAAATAATAAAAAAAAAAATTTTTAAAAAGAATAGACTATTAGTAGGTTCTCACAGTTAGAGTGATTTATCTAAACACCAAACAATGAAGCCTGCTACACATCATAAACTTGAAAAGGCCATAACAAAATAATTTAACCAGCAGAAGGAAAACAAAATGTTTAAATGTTATAAACAAATTCAAGGTGCATGGGATTCAGGAATCTCTATTTCAAAGGCTTACAATTTATCTGTCATGCAGGTACACACCACCGTTATCATTCAAACACCTTCTAACCACCATTCTCCCCGTTGAACAGAATCCCTCAGAATCTGCCTTTATACCTCTTTCAAGTTAATTTTTTTATTTATGATCTTCCAGTCATCACTTCTGGATCACATGTTCATCTAGCAATGTATACAGACACTAATAAATCCTATTACATAAACTGACTGGTGCAAAGAGGTACTTTGCAAACCAAAGACCCTTCATAGTAAGGAGAGGCTGCACGAGTGAAGCTGAGCAGTATGAAATTAGAAATAATGATTCTTTATCAGAAAAACTTTCAGGTTTAAAGGCAAGTCAGACTCGTACAGTTGATGGTACTTGCCAAGTAACTCTGAAGGGGGCAGCAAGGCAGTGCATTGAGCCATTAAGTTAATTATGAGGGTATCACCGGACTTGGGAAAGATTCTTCTGCATTGGAGAAGTTCTACTGCATCACCAATACATAAAAACAGCTCTGAGAATAAAGTGGGTAACTATAGACTGATCAGTCTGATATCAGTGGTAAAGAAAAATCATGGAGGCAATGATAAAGAATACAATATAGGGACATACTAGTGAATGGAAGCAAACTTTTCACTGTTATGATTCCAGAACTAGAGTTCATAAAAATTACACAGGAAGAGATTTCTACTGGATTCCAGGAAGATTTATTTTAGCCAGTGTACTGTTAATAACTGGAATAAGTTACTTCTATGGGTAGTTGAGACTGGCAGCTTGGGGGGACCAGTTACTTATGTGAGAAGGGAAATATATAGGCTTATTTTTTTTTTTTTTTAATAAATAGGCTTATTTGTTTATTTTTTTATATACAATAGATGCTGCTTGTGATCACTTCAGACTCAGGCTAAAGTGATAATCGAAAAAATAAGAATGCAACTGTTCAGCATTGTTTACTGATGCAGAATGGAAATGTGTACATAAAAAGGTGAAGTGGGCAAAAAAGAAATATTAAAATCAAGCAATACAAAATACTTTAATTTGACTAGTCACTATTTCTTTGAGAAAGTCATCAATAAAATGAAACTATCATAATGTTTCTGGAAATCCACACGAATCATTAAAAACAAATAAAGAAAATATTAAAATCAAAAATTAATGCTCTACTATAAAGCAGATTGATATGAGTACAAATACAGTACTTTCTTTAAAGGAGTAACGACACGGACAACCATATGAACTGTATGAAGCAAAATCAGTAACTAGCCACAAGTGACAGAGTTCAAGAACAATTCTGGATGTTACATAATCACTTTCACTGCACATGCATAAACCACAATAAGGCAAAAAAAGGTGATAACATAAGCAAAACCCTGACTACAATAAATGGCATTTTTTCTATGTATTTATACATGTCCAATCTGGACATCATAAAAGTGATAATATTATCTGTGATTACAATAAGTGGCACACACTATATTTATTTTTTCATTTATTTTTATATATGTTTATTTTTATTTTGCATATTTTTATTTATTTTGGATTTATCATTTTTATTTAGTTATTTTATTTTTATTTTTTAGCTAGTGCAGCAAAAGCCTGAAAATGAGTCAATAAAGAAGCTTTCAACTTTGAGAGCAACTCTGTATTTTTAGTGGTCATACCATTTTAATATTTATACATATTAATTTTTATTTTATAAATAAACTAGTTTCAATTTTACATTTTGTTTTCAGTCAGTTGGGGCAAGATCTGATTACAGTAATTAATCAAACTTCAGCCTACTATTAATAAACTCAGTTAATGGATAAACGATATTTATCCATTAGACCCTCAAAATTCCATTAATTTCCTTCCTTTCTTTCAGGTAGGTCAGTGGATTTCAACCTTTTTTTAATAACGGCACCCCTAAGTAATTTATTTTATTTTGTGGCACCCCTACTCAATTTTCTGCCTATTAGATCCGATTCTCTCCCTGTTGTGTGTGTATATATACTCGTATATATCTAATATTAAAAAATATATATGTTATATGATAGTTATTACAATAATATAGTTAGAAAAATTACATTTCATAATACAGATTATATATACACAGTATATAATAATTTTATTCTTTATATAGAGGTACTAAGTAAACATATAAATTTTAAAAAAAATAAGTTTAAGTAACTTAAACCCAAATTACATGGCACCCCTGGAATGTTGTTGCGGCACCCCGGTTGAAAACCACTGAGGTAGATAGCAACACAGAACACCAGTACTACATAAATTCACTATCAATACAGAAGCATAACCTCATAAACAACTTTGGTATACTATTCTCCAGTAATGGACACTTTGATCAGCATATTCTCCACATAATAAGAAAAACATTCAAATTGACCAGTTTTGCCAAGAGTACCTTCAGGTTCAAAGGTCACAACTAATATGGTTCAACTGTCTGGAACCCATATAAGAAAGTGCACATCAATAAATTCAAAGCTGTTCAGAGCAACTTCAAATATCTGACCTCCAGGAACCCTCTGTACCACCATACATATCTGTACTTACTTTAAACTGCTCTATATCAAAAGAACTGTATCTGATATCCAATTCTCTCTGTGATATCTGGATATCCTGTAAAATGGATCCTTCCATGTCCCTCCAAGGAGTAGAGGGCATTGCCATACTCTTTGCACCCTACCATCAAAACTGTGGCATTGAGAAATTTGGTCGGAAGAACCAACTTGCCCCTGCTGCCAACAGTATAACGTAAGGTTTTTTAATCTCTCTCAAGGGCATCCATAAGTATTGATAAAATTGCAGATCAGTTTCACAAAGTTAAAACTGATCAAGTTTAACTTTCTGAAAGTCAAAAGTTATTCCATTTATATATACTCTTAAAATTATCGGCAAGAAATAATTCAAACTGTTCATCTTTTGATGCCACCTTTCCATTTTTTTTTTTTTTTATATTTAAAGCATATATTTAATTTTTTTTTAAATAAAACACCTTCTGCAGTGCTTTAAACATTTTTTATCTTCTCTCTTATTTGGGAGTTTTGAATATTATCTCCCTTATTATCTTGACTAACAGCAAATGAAATGTTAATAAAAATGTCCATATACTTCAAAAATTGTACACCAGCTAGCGCCGACCGGGCTAGCTGGGTGGGTAAAGTGCCTGCCTAGCAACCCAAAGGTCGCGGGTTCGAATCCAGCCTCGGGCTTGGATCAAAGTACTGCAAAAACCTTGGGAGGTGCATTATGGCAACAGAAGCCGATGCGCCAACAACTACCAAAAAAAAAAAAAAAAAAACCACCAGCTAGCCTCTACTATGACACAAAACCAGAGAATATAATAACTGGAAATACTTCCATAAAACGCAAGAGATGTATTTATGGAAATACCTCCATAAAATGCACGCTTCAATAACCGGATGCAAGAGATGCTGCTCGTTTTAATTTCATGTAACTGCAGATTTTCTGATTGTAAGGTATTGGGTGTTCAACTGTGTGGACTGAGTACGGGAAATCGTTGAAACTATGCAGGATTTCAAAAACCCCATATAATCCTGGGCTAAATTAGCTATAATTTCACTACAGTCCAACTTACTGGCAACTTTACTTTGAATTGATAAAATAGCCAAGTTGCTAACTCCATTCACGTTTTTATAAGTTTTAAGTTTCTAAAAATTTCTTTTCCCGGATGCTACAATGAGGAGGAAAAGTCAGAAGAATTCTGAGAGCAATGCAAGTATTAGCAAACAATTTATGGACCATGCATGGTAAAAATCTATTTCCTTTATAAAACATGCATTGCTGAGTGTGTAGTAAGCTATAATAGCAAAAAAATACAATTCTCTATTGCTCTCCTTTCCCAAGGTCTGGCCTGGTGACTAGAGTGCATGGCTTTCGCGTATACTTCCAAAATAACTTGCCACAAAAGTCAATTTATAATTGATGCATATATTGTGAAAACAAAGGAAATCTGCATTTCCTCACAAAAGTCAATTTATAATTGATGCATATATTGTGAAAACAAAGGAAATCTGCATGAGGAAAATGGTCTGAGTCATCTCCACACCACAGATGAAACAGTGTGAAATAAGTCTTTACAAGAAGGCCAGCAGAAGTCCACATATTATTATTATTAGCCATATGGTGCAAGGAAGCCTGAGGCTTATGCTGCACCAGCCAAAAAAAAAATTTTCTGAATTACCCTGAGAGAGAGAGAGAGAAGTAGAAGGGAAAGTAGAAGTAGAAGGGAATCACCAAGAAAAAGAAGAATGATGATATCCAGCTCAGGACCCTGGGTGTGCCAAGCTCATACTCACCAGATGTCAGCCCCTGAGGTTGTAGCTGCAGGCTGTATATACTTCGAAATACACTCTATTGTATTCTCCAGAAGCATTTACTTCTGAAAGATTATAAATTGCAGCTAGTTCAGATATTAAAACAAAATGACAAGACACAAGAAATACGACTTTCAGCACAAAATTCAATTAGGCTAATGAAAATCCTCATCAAGTCACTAAGTATGAACATAACTCCCCAATAAATATGCATTGTCCTTCACATTAGATGATTTTTTTTTTTTTTTTCATATATAATGGTAAAGAAAATTAGTGGAACATTTTCAATAACTGGCTTAAGCTTCAACTTTGTGAAAATTCCACTGCTTTCATCTTCCAGTTTGCTACTTCACTTTCGTGTGGACATGCAAAAATATCTTAAGTGCATGTGATAAGCATGTTATTATCAAAAAATGGATAACACACTTATCTTGATGTATAGGATGAGTCAGTAAAGAAGATGTGCTCCTGCCTCCTCCCCCACCAAGTCTCCAGAAGTAATGCCACAAAACTTCACTTCGTGGGACTACATAAATGATGCCTCATTTCTGCCACTATTGCCAAACAGAACTTCCTGCAACGAAACAAGGGTCACCGAGGCAATAGTATTGATTACTGCAAAAATACTGGCAATGGGAAGAAATAGACTAGACTATAAAATCAACAACTGCCATGTGGCTTGGGCATGTATATCAGGTCTATAAAGACCCCAGGGAAGATTCAGAGATTCTCTATCCATCTGCATATATTCCAACAATAAATGTCAATTTTTGTTTTTACTTATCTGTGACTTGAACTGCCCCATATTACACACTAAACTGGAAAACAATTACTAATATTTTTAACAACTTTTTAATCACACTGTAAATAAATACTGTTCTGTATTTTAATTTTATAAGAATATATTTTGATATTGTAACTAAATATACATATACTCAGAGAGGACATTATGCAACTGTTTATATGAAATAATGACCATGACAAAATTAAACTCTGGACTCCTTCACGAATTTCACAAATGACCCCAAGTGCTCCTTAACAACCATAAAAAAGTATCAGCACCTACCCCCTCAAATGGCGGAAGACATTCTGCTATTTGAGGCAGAATATCTTCACATTCTGCCTAATTCACGGCTTCAACAAAAGCCGTGAATTAGGGTTGAATTTGAAATTGTCTGCAATTCTGCCCAGACACAATAGGAGGGAGTATATGATTATTATTATTATTATTATTATTAGCCATGTGGTGCAAGGAAGCCTGAGGCTTATGCTGCACCAGCCAAAAAAAAAAAAAAAAAAAAAATTCCCAAGTTATCCTGAGAGAGAGAGAGAGAGAGAGAGAGAGAGAGAGAGAGAGAGAGAGAGAGAGAGAGAGAGAGAGAGAAGTAGAAAGGGATCATCAAGAAAGAGAAGAATGATGATGTCCAGCTCAGGACCCTGGGTTTGCCAAGCCCATACTCACCAGATGTGAGCCCCTGAGGTTCTTTGTACTCATTCTAGCAACTCTATATCCTTCCTAAAATGAGGCCTCCAGACCTCTACACAGAACTCCAGATGTGGTCTGACCATTGCCTTTTATAACGGGATAATCACCTCCCTGTCCCTGCTAGTTGTTGTTGTCGTTTGGTTTTTAGGAGCATTAGCAACTAAGGCCATATTTCTCCGGGATATGCGGTGGTCATTCCCTGACCCTTTCCGCATCCTCCGTATTTGGTGGTGACAGGCTTGAACCCAGGTCTAATCAAGAAGCGTGTGCTACGCACTGCTGTTCATTCCAACCTGGCTACGGAGGCGCCTGTCCCTGCTAGGAAAATTCCTGTATATCACTGACAAGACTCCATGACCTGCCCTGGCAGCCCGTCTACACTGCTCAACGAACTTCATATTTGACTGCACAATTACCTCCAGCCTTTTTTCACTTTCCACTTCCCTGAGTGTAGTACCACACAGTTGGTATGTTTCTCATCAGTTATTGCTATGCATATACAGTACTTTGCATTTGTCATGATGAGAGCCTTGTCGATCAATTCGGCCCTGAAAAGATTGTGCAAGGCTCAAGGGGTAGAATTTTTTTCAGCCTGGTCTGTACTTGTTAACAGGAGAGACTGCTTCTACAGGGATGGGATACACTTAAATAGAAAGGGTGCAAGAATATTTGCTGATGCTATTGAGGCAGTGTTAGGTGGGTCGGGATTGTTGTTTATTTGGAGCATTAGCAACTAAGGCCATATTGCTCCGGGATATGCGGTGGTCATTCCCTGACCTTTTCGCATCCTCCGTATTTGGTGGTGATGGGCTTGAACCCCGAGTCTAATCAAGAAGCGTGTGCTACGCATGGCTGCTCCTTCCCACCTGGCTACGGAGGCGCCCTAGGTGGGTCGGAAAACTGCTAGCTTGGGGGGGGGATATAAGGACTAATAGTTTAACAGTAGCCACAGGCAGAGGTGAAAGTGATTCTTGCACAACTTCTATTAGAATAAGTAGCGACATGGAGCGAGGGGTGTTGGGGGTTTCGGAGACGGATGGCAGTCATCATGAAATAGGTGGGTATATGGGATGTGTTAGGGGGGGAATAGGAATAGGTGCAGGTATGCTTGCATGTATACCAATGCTAGAAGTATAGTAAATAAATTTGATGAATTGAAGTGTTGGTCAAGACATCAAAGGCAGATACTGTTGGGATAGCAGAGATGTGGTGTCACCCAGATATAAGGAATACAGAACTGGAATTTGGGGAGTACAATGTGTATAGAAAGGATAGACAGGACAGGAAGAGAGGAGGAGTTATGCTGTTAATTAAGAAAAACATAAATTCAAAAGAAGTGCACCCAGTTGATATAGATGAACAGTGCACTGTTGAGTCAGTTTGGTGTGACATAAGCACTGCGAAAGCAAAAATAAGAGTAGGAGTGTGTTATAGGCCTAATGACTCGAATGAGTACAATCAACAATTATACAGAGAAATAGAGTGGGCTAGTAAATCAGAATGTCTTATAATGGGGGATTTTAACTTCCCAGATATTCACTGGAACTTGTGGGTTGGTCACTCACACACTAATCAGACTTTTGTGGATTTATTGGACGATTGTTTTCTGCAGCAGCATGTTCGAGAGGCAACCAGGGAGAGTAATACTCTTGATCTGGTTATCAGCAGTGATAATTCGTGTATTAAGAATTTGCAGATAAAGGAACCACTAGGTGGCAGTGATCACATTGTACTGATGTGAGATTTATTTAAAGATTTAATTACCATCAGGGGTAAAGGAAAGGGTTTTTGCTTCCGTAAAGGTGAGTACACTGGTCTCAGACAGTTTTTAAATTCTGTTCAGTGTGATCAACTGACGATGTTACCAACAGTAAATTCTAAGTGGGAAGCATTCAAGGAATTAATTGTGGATGCTACTAAAAGTTTCATACCTATTAAGAAATATTGTTCAAGGTTTAGACCTAAATGGTTATAAAATGAACTAATGAGACTCGTAACAGAGAAGAAAAATGCATGGGATGCATATAAATTATCAAGCAACTCAGAAGCCTATGGCAGATATAAGCTAGTCTGTAATCAGTTCACAAAGGAGGTTAGGTAGGCGAAGGCAGATTAGGAGAAATCCTTGGCAAAAGATGCTAAGAAAAATAGCAAGGATTTCTTTACTTATATAAACTCTAAAAGGAAGGGAATTAATCTGATTGGTCCACTTGACATCGATGGTTCGACTGTTGATGATCCTGCTCAGATAGCAAACAAACTGAATGAGTATTTTGCATCAACATTCACACGTGAGGAATTATTAAGGTTTGAAAATGGCAGAAGGTTATCAAATTGGAGCAGAGTACTTAATGATTTTGTAATAACTGAGAGCAAAGTGGAGGAGAAATTGTTGAAGTTAAACATAAGAAAAGCACCTGGGGTGGATGGGATCTATCCAGTTATATTAAAGGAGGTGGCAAAGCAACTAAGCAAACCCTTAGCCATAATTATGAGAGCATCCTTGAACTCAGGGGAGCTTCACACGGACTGGAGATGTGCAAATGTATCCCCAATTCACAAAGGGGGATCGAAGGGTTACACGAGTAATTACAGACCAGTTAGTTTAACTTCTGTTCCAGGTAAAATAATGGAGTCACTGGTTAAAGATGCATTGCAGGATCATCTAGACAAGACTGCAGCAATAATTCAGACACAGCATGGGGTTTGTTAAGGGAAAGTCTTGTCTGACAAATTTGATTGGTTACAAAGGAACTGGATGCAAAAAATAATTTTGATATCATATATTTGGATTTCAGGAAAGCTTTTTACACTGTTGCGCATGGAAGACTATTGTACAAATATATTGATGAAGGTATATCAGGCTTAGTGTCGAAGTTTACAGATGATACAAAGGTTGGCAGGGTTGTTAATGACAGTAATGGCAGTGTGCTACTGCAACAGGATCTAGATAATTTGGGCAGATGGGCTAAGAAGTGGCAACTGAAGTTTAACCTTGACAAATGCAAAGTACTGCATATGGGTAGAAGTAACCCGAGAGAAAAGTTATTTGTTATTTGTTTTTTTTGTTATTTGGTTTTTAGGAGCATTAGCAACTAAGGCCATATTGCTCCGGGATATGCGGTGGTCATTCCGACCTTTCCGCATCCTCCGTATTTGGTGGTGACAGGCTCGAACCCCGGTCTAATCAAGAAGCATGTGCTATGCACTGCTGCTCCTTCCCACCTGGCTACGGATGCGCCCGAGAGAAAAGTACCAACTGTGTGGTACTACACTTAAGGTGGTAGAAAACGAAAAAGACCTTGGAATAATCGTGCAGTCAGATGTGAAGTTTTCTGAGCAGTGCAGACAAGCTGCCAGGGCAGGTCATGGGGTTTTGTCAATGATATATAGGAATTTTGCTAGCAGGGAAAAGGAGGTGATTGTCCCTCTGTATAAGGCAATGGTCAGGCCACGTCTTGAGTACTGCGTACAGGTCTGGAGGCCTCATTTAGGAAGGATGTAGATTTGCTTGAGCGTGTACAGAGAAGGGCAACAAGATTGGTGAGGGAAATGAAGGGATCCTCTTACCAAGAGAGGCTTAAGTTCTGGAAATTTTTTTTTTTTTTTTAATGAAAACCCCAAACACGAAAGGTATCAAAACCTATAGTACTTAGTACTGCATGGGTTGAAGGAGAAGTATGGAGGGAGGGGGATGCCAGAAACTTTGCCCTAGAGACTAAACATGGGTTTCATCACTTCAAGCCTCCAATAAGCAAAGTGGTGGTGTTTCACCGGTTGATGAAAGTCATCTAATTGCAGTGGCTGGAGACTAGGCACCTGCACAGTGATCTGATTGAGGTGTATAAGGCCATGAATGGGTTGAGCACGCTGAATTCTGATGGCATCCTTCCACTTGTTCAGATTACGAACCTAAGGGGGCATAAATTCAAATTAAGAAAAGACAGATGTAGAATAGATGTGCGGAAATTTGCCTTTTAGCCAGCGGGTGGTTAATTGCTGGAACAAACTTCCATCTGTCGTTGTGGAAGTTGATAGGTTGAATAAATTTAAGGAGGAACTAGACAGGCATTTGGAGGGAATGGTGATTTTTTTTTTTTTTTTTTTTTGGCTGATGCTGCATAAGCTCATACACTTGCTTTCTTGCATCACATGCCACTACTACTACATGGCAGCAAGCTGTTTGACTTATAACTGAACTGTGTTTGGGGGCATTCTTCTTCATTGGTTATTCATTACTCAGTAACAATGAGCAATGAATAGGTAATGAGGAAGGCGTCACCACAACATAAGTCAACTTGCAATTACATGACGTGCAATTTCAATTATAATTAAAATGATATACAGTTTTGCAGCAAAGGTTGTATCTGCAAGGGAAAAAAATAGTCCAGGTCAACCTCACACCATAAATCAAATTACAGGAATTGTTAAAAAGTAAATTTTACTACATACAAAGGGATACAACTAGTATGGTGAAAGCTCCTAGGGGGTTTCTCCCTTTCACACTTTGTATATTCTCGATGGGGCCTGATGACATGATTCAAATGTATGCCAGACACACCAATTGTTAAAGAGCATTATGTGGGAGTTTTTGCTTACTAAAAAAAGCTGTAACCCTCTACACACAATGAAATTCACTTCATAAAAATTCATCTCGTTTAATTAGTGTTATTGTACTTTGTATTAATCTTTACAAACACAGTTTTATCTTTTTTTTTTATTAAATTCCGTTTTTTTTTTCACTATCCTCTTCTTTTAGCATCATTAGATGCGGCCTATGAGCATAAGACATATGTAGAATAGATGTGCGGAAATTTGCCTTTAGCCAGCGGGTGGTTAATTAATTGCTGGAACAAACTTCCGCGTCATTGTGGAAGTTGATAGGTTAAATAAATTTAAGGAACTGGACAAACATTTAGAGGAAATTGTTTTGTAAATTTTTTTTTTTTTTTTTGGCTGATGGCTCACACACTTGCTTTCTTGCATCAAAAGACACTACTACTACTACTACTACTACTGCAATTTATAATTTTTTTTTGTACAAAGCTTGGGGGGGGGAAGAAAGTGGTTAACTTAACGCCTATACAATTCTTTCACCACTCTGTAAATGTTTTAATTTTTTATTTGTTAAGAATATATTTTAATATCGCAACAAATATATATTTTTCAATTTACTATTCAGCAAAAGTTTTCGCTATCCTCAGGCTTTTCACGTCATTAGATATAAACAGATAGCATCACATATATCAGCACTTTCTGGCACTCGTACATTTTTTTTTTTTTTTTTTTTTTTTTTGAATATCCTGAATTTCCTGTTTCAATATTTTCATAAATGTAACCTCCGCAGAAAAACAATTATAAAAGAAAGAGGGTAAAAAAAAAAAAAAAAAAAAACCATACCAGATCTTACAAGCAGAAATAGGTCACAATGATTACTGTCTTGTGTCCCGCATCTTCCGATACAGCTTCACATCGATTCAATATGCATAATAAACAAGTGGAGCACACAAAACTTTATATACACAGTATCCCTAGAAAAAAATAACGCAAATACGTACCTGGGCCATTTAATAAAATAAACATTGTGAAAAACGGGGCTGTAACGACAAAGATTCCAATATAAAATGCAAAAGCTGGACGACGCAACTTCATGATGACAGCATTCTTCTTTCTACATCACCAGTTACTGAGGCTGAAATTTTCCAATTATCTTATAAAGGGGAAGGGAAATGGTAAATAACAATACTTCAAACACTGCTTTTTCAACTTTCAAATGTTATAGAAACGGTACTCCTATTTCGTAGTGGTTTACTGACAAATTTCGTTGACGTGCACCGTAATCTTCTACACTTTTGATTATCTTATGAACAAACATTTTCTTGACCTCACATACGTAACACACTTGCCTTTTTTCACAGTAGGCACAAATAAATGCTTAAACTATTATGCGGATCAAATACCTTCGTATACTATTTATCCTCTTAACACCGTCTGTATATGTACAGTTCCTAATACTATAATATACAAAACTTTCTGCAAACGTCTGTTGCATGTTGTAGCACCTTGATGGCAGAAACCTGCTTCATGAACACCACGGCTACTGCCGTGCTGCTACACAAACTTCACATTCAGTCATTTCTTCGTTTCGATTTTCACGTTTACATTCAACCAAAAATATAATGCACGCATAAATACATAAATTTCTGTACAGATGATGGCAAAAATCTACAAATATTTTTATAAACTCTAAAAATTGTAAATTTAAAACTTAATGAAATATAGTCACAAAGCGGAAGTGGAAATCAAATAAATAAAATAAAATTCAAGTGAAGTGCAGGCCAGGTTCCTTGAAACAGAAAAACCAGGAAAAAAAAAAAAAAAAAAAAAAAAAACATTATCTGTAAAAATGCGTAAACATTTCGCTCACACAAATTTAACTCAGTAGCCAGTCTAAAAACAATTTCTTAAATGCGTAGAATCTAGTCGTGAAGAGTTTGTGAATTATAAATTTTAAAGTTAGTTTTCAGACGTAAGTAAGTGCAAGAGCATCATTTCTACAAGCAGCCAGCAACTAAGTACAGAGGCGTAGCGACGGGGTGCAGATGGGGGAGGGCAGTTTCCCCAGGCGCCGAGCTTCAGGAGCGCAAACTGAAGGAATTATCTATCACATTCACATTACATTATCACACTCAGGGGAGCCAGGAAGGCATGTTGCCACTGGGGGTCGACGACCCTAGTTACGCTACTGACTAAGTAACTAGGAATTGGCATCATTAAGTACATTTCATATTGTGATAACAACGAGTTACCATGATATTGCACTACCTCAAATAAGTAACACTTCACCAATGGAGACGACTACTGTTACTTATTCTAGGCGGATAAGACGGCACTTTTTCTGAGCTTGTTGGCACCTTGACGACAAGTGCTCTATGATCTTAATTACTTGCACACCACTAGGCATCGCTCATATTGTGGAGTTATAGTTCGCAACTCTGTTGTCATCATTGTTTCACCAGGGTACCTGCCCACCCACCGATGAGGAGCCAACGGTGCCGTCTGGGTGGTAGTATCCGCCGAGAATAAGTAACAGTAGTCTTCTCTATTGGTGAAGCGTTACTTACTCGAGGTAGCGCAATATCGTGGTGAATGTTTGTGAAGGTAATCACAATATGGGATGTAATTAATGATGCCAATTACTAGTTACTGTATAGATGACTTTTGGCTGAATTTTGGTGTTCGTAGGCCCTAGGCACTTTTATTCCGAAATGTGCTAAAAAAGGGGGGGAGAGACAAAATGTTTCTTCTATTTAACACTTTGATTGCAAATCACGTCAATTAACGACTCAAGTTTCAACTATAATAAATTATAAACTACCTCAATTGACGGAGCGACTATCACTTCTATTCTTCTAGTTTCGAGAACAGTCACTGGGTAGCGTATGTGTATTGAATTGAAGCTCCTAGAGTCGACTGCAAAGAAATATCATGCGTAGGAATGGTTTTAGAATTTCCCCCCCCCCCCTTCCTTCGTAGGCCTTAGGCACTATGCCTATAGTGCCTAATGGAAAATCCGACCCTGGCTGACTGCGTGTAGAAATGATGCACTTGCACTAACTTACACGTCAGTTAACTATATCGCAACCTGAGGCTTATATATAGTCCTCAAGTGTTCTACGAAGTTAGTTTTGTCTGCGCGGGTAGGCACAGTGGTATCGTCACCGTCCTCCCCATACCGGGTGGAAAAGGCCCGGGTTCGAATCTCGTCAATGACGTTAGGAACTTTAATGGGCTTTTTCACTCTGTGGCTGAATTAGTCGGTCTCAGGCGTAGATAGCAAGGTTTTCCCCCAGAAACTGAGGATTTTTCGTCCAGCAAAACTGGCAAATCGACCATAGAACATATGCAATTCAGACACAAAATACTGGTTTATGCACTATTAGCCACACGGTGCAAGGAAGCCTGAGACTTTTGCTGCACCAGCCAAAAAAAAAAAAAAAATACCCTAAGAGAGAGAGAGAGAGAGAGAGAAGTAGAAGGGAATCACTAAGGAAGAGAAGAATGATGATATCCAGCTCAGGACTCTGGTTGTGCCAAGTCCATACTCACCAGATGTGAGCCCCTTATATGAAGTTAGTTTTCATTAAACTTATGGATACCTATGATGCCATAATTTTAGAGTACAGTATTTAATTTGAAGAATTTTAAACAGAATGCTATTTGTCAGTTTTCATTTAATAGCCCATCTCCTGCTTTTGTTATCTTTTGGCCATGTTCCTCTTTTTTGATTGTGCCCAAACGGCTATAACATTCTTACGATCACCGTTCTGCTCTATTAGGAAAATTCCTGGGTTCTGTTCCTGTCAAGACAGGAGAAATTTTTGTACGCTTTTTCATATCGTGGCCAAGTTGGCCGGCATTCAGGTTTTCCCTCCCAAAGAATACAACTTAATTTGCAGACAGTATTGTGACGCTTCATGACAAGTGTTGAATCTAGTGGGGTGACTCACCCCCGGTGGAATAAACTTCCCCTCCCCCTGGAAAAAAGTAATAATTTTTATTTTAATATTCATTTTCCAAGACCACGGACGTTGAATTTTCGCCACATTTTTTGTTTAATTTTAATTGAAATTTTCTTCTTACTACACTCTTTAGAGGTATATTATCAGCTTACATAATTTTGCATTTATAAAACACCAATTCAATAAATTTATGTCAAATAAACACAACACAAAAAATCGCATCAACTAAAGCAGCGGTGCCCAAAGTGTGGTACTCGTAGCATCAGTGGTACGCGGCGAAATTAAATCACTAAAATTCAAAAGACACGAAATTTTCAAAATAATTAGGGCAATATTTTTCAGCAATGGTTTTCAGGTCCCCTTTATTTGTTGTTTTCACAGCACGAGTCTACTTGTGGCTAATTCTTTGTTTGTATACCGCAAACAAGACAACGACTTGGTAAACAATACATTTTATATACACATATACTACATGTCCCCCCCCACTTGAAGTTTACATTCCCCCAAAGTTTATAATCTCCCTCCGGTGCAAACACTCTAGATTCAACACTGCTCATGACGTTAGCCGCCTCCACAAAACATTCTAAATAAACTTTTGACTGCTCACAACGTAGCCTTAGACTTCTGAGCCAATGGTGGAACATGCCAAGGTTCTGTCAGATGTAGCCACCTAATGTGTGCGGGTTATATAATGTTTTACAGTAGCCGATATAACAGTGTCCATTTAATGATGAGTTATGCATTTTATTTTTCTTGGTAGTACACGAATACACCAAAGCCAGTAAGGCTATGAGGAGTCAATATATTGTGTCTATAAATTGCGACAGTAGACCAACCTAGGCCAAAAGGCCCGGGTTCGAATCCCGTCGATGACGTGAGGAACTTTAATGGGCTTTTTTCACTCCGTGGCTGAGTTAGTCCCTGTTTTGCTGGAAGAAAAACCCCAGAAACTGGGGTTTTTCTTCCAGCAAAACAGGCAAATCGACCACAGAACACACGCAATACACAGACATAATACATAAACGGGTATATGTAATCATTAATGGCCATAATATAATATAATAATAAAAAAATCCATAACCATGCCACGTTCAAGATACTCGTTGAAAATACTTTTTATGATCATTATGGGAAAATTTAGAACAACCAAAATTATATAGACACATTTTTAGATAATACAAGATGGACAAAACTAAACAATGCTCTGTGTTTTTCCAGTCAAATAAAAACACATAAATACGTTAATACTCCGATACAGTTACAAGGAAGTGCATTACTTCCTCGTGTCTGCTTTACCGTAGACAACAAACTAGTACAGACTTTTATTTATTTATTAATAAAAGTCTGTACTAGTAAAATAAATAAATAAAAGTTAACAAACTTTTATTTATTTATTTTTAATTTATTATTATTATTTTCTTTTCGATATAAGGAGTCGATTTCTCAAAATGCGACTCATCCATAGTCAGTCACTTATCATAACAGTGATGTTGTTAGACTCCATTAATCTCCTTCTGCTTAGTTAGCGCAATATCAGAATTCTGTAAGCTCTCCACCGAGGGATTCTATCTTAGGTCTTTTCCACCGAGTGTGGAAATTTGGCTTGGTTTGGGTTTTATTGGCGCATTAGCTGCTGAGGCTATAATGCGCCAACCAGTGTGGAGAGGATGGTGATTATATTAACTGTGCTACACCCACGAAGGTCAAATGAAAAGTGTTCAGAGAGGTTATCACAGAGGCCGCTAAACTTTTTATGCTAATTAAGAGACGTTTTTCAAGGATTAGACAAAAATGGATATCAGATGAACTGATGCTTTTGGTGGCAGAGAATAAAAATGCATGCAATGATTATAATTTGTCAGGAGATAAAGAGTCCTATACTAACTACAAACTAGTCTGCAGTCGAGTTACTCAGATGAAGCTTTACTATGATAAGTCTTTGGCAAAGATCGATTGGTTGGTTGGATGTTATAGACTTTTAGGGGCATCAGCAACTTAGGCCATATTTTTGGAAGCAACTTAGGCTGATTTGTTGGAAGAAAAACACGAGTTTCCGGGAACAAGAACCATGGTACCCTCTCCTAATTCCAACTAACTCAGCCAAGTTGTGAAAAAGGCCCATAAAAATTCCTCACGTCATTGACGTGTTCGAACTCAGATCTTTTCCAGACCTGAGTTCGAATCCCGAACCCAGCTAATTTACACAGGCAATTTACAAACACATTATACATATTTTTTTCTCCGTGGCTCAGTGAGTGAAAAACGTCTATATTATTATTATTATTATTCATATGGTGCAAGGAAGCCTGAGGTTTATGCTGCACCAGCCAAAAAAAATTTTTTTCCAGTTACACTGAGAACGAGCGAGAGTAAGAGCCAGGAGTAGAAGGGAATCACCAAGAAAGAGAAGAATGATGATATTCAGCTTAGGACCTTGGGTATGCCAAGCCCATTCTCGCCAGATGTGAGCCTCTGGGGGTTATGTCTATGTATGTGTATTTTTCCCTGGAACCCTGGGTTTTTCGTCCAGCAAAGCAGGCAAATCAACCAGAGAACACACACAACATACGTGGAGAGAAGAAAAAGGGGAGTGTTTATACATGACGCAATACGGCCTAAGATACTAATGCACTTAAAACCATATCTTTTCCACGCGTTGTGGAGGAGAACTGTGATTACACCAAAGAGAGATAACAAAGGATATTTTTGCATATGTTATCTTTAGAATTATTGATGATCGTGTATACATTTCTGATAAACTGAATAAATATTTTGCATCTACTTTTTACACATAAATAAGTTTTTAGAGAGAGAGAGTGTTAACAGCATATCTAATACTGATCGCGAGTTAAATGAATTTATAACGATGGAAAGCAAGTGCAAGAGAAACTGCTGCAACTAAAAGTAAACGATACATTGTTTATTGCTGATGAAACTGGTTAAATTACATTGAAACTGCAATCCTATGTTAATTATTAACATAGGATTTTATCTATTTTTGAATTGTGGCTCAGCTATTTTCAACTGACTACAGTTTGCAACACTGATGCTGATGTGATAGCCATTCTAGTGCAGAAAATGGTGCCACCTGTCACAAATGGTGCCCTTCCTGTCATTTTTTTATGGATCCGCCACTGAAGATGAGACATTAATTAATATAACTGCCCGCTTTTAAATGGAATCTAGAAACTTGAGAGAGGTTTTGGGGGCGGGCACCGCCCTAGATGTGTGGAAGAATATTCCATGGTAGGCGGGATTTTCGATTTCTACAGAGTCAACAACTGTTTGGAAGAAAAGTACCTCTGAGAGCGAAAGAGAAAAACCAGTTTTTTAGATGCAGAGGAGGCAATATTTGTAATGTGCTTTATGCCAAGAGAGGTTAGAAGTCAGGGTAATCCCCAAAGTCTTGCCTAGAAATCGGAGCATCATCGAAGATAAGCATAGGAGCAGAAGAATCATTTTCATAAGATATAAGACAGGACTGAGTTTTAGAAAGATTGAAATAATCTTTTCCCCACTGGAGAATTACCTGGAGATTATCATTTAAGGATTTGGCAGTGAATACTCGAGAAGTTGAAGCTGTTTGAGGAGGGAAAGCTTTCTCCAACTGGAAGGTGGAACAATGTGCTATCGTCGGAAAAACTATGGATAGGATTACCGGTAAATTGAAGAGAGTCATTAATATACAAAAGGAAAAGAGTGAGAGAAAGAACTAAACCTTAGGGAATTCCAACATTAATGGAGAAGTTAGAATACAGAGAGCCGTCTACCATCACCCGAAGGGAGCAGTCAGAGAGAAAACTGGTACCCTATTACAAAAAAAATAGCTGGAAAACCATAGGATGGGAGCTTATTTAGAAGACCTTTATGCCAAACACGATAAAAAGCCTTTGAAATGTCAAGAGTAATGGCTTAAGTTTCACCAAACTTTTCCGTTGAATTTGTCCATGGATGGGCAACATTAGCCAGAATATCGCCAGTGAAACGACACTGATGGAATCCATACTGGAAATCGTTGAAATGAAAGAGTTGGCGGTTAATTGATTTCTCCATTACTTTGGAAAGAGAAGAAGTAATCGGAATGGGACGATAATTGGATGGAAAGGATTTGACACCCTTTTTTAAGAACTGGCTGGATATTAGCAAATTTCCAAACAGAAGAAAAACACACATTTGGAATAAGAAAGTAAAAAAGGTGACACAAAACCAGAGTAAATTCAGGAGCACAGGTTTTGAGAACAAGTGGAGAAATACCATCAGGACCTGAAGCTTTCTTAGCATCAGATTCATCCGAAATCAAAATCCTTCTGACATCCTTTTGTCGGAAAACCACAGGAGGCATTGAATGGAGTGTACTGGGAATGGTTTGAAGTGATT